>NC_053027.1:292928078-293028382 GCF_003073215.2 Triticum urartu
ACTCAGCGTTAGAGCAGGGTGAACCATCGCCGGACCACGGCAACACGGAGAATCAAACCGAACAACCCGACTCTGTCAAAGATAATAGTCCGGACGACATCACACCAGACAGACACCCGGAGCAACATAATGCCCGTCAAAGGCTTGTTGCCACCGCGAGGAGTCTAAAAAAGCAGAAGTAAAGGCTCAAGGCTGCGCAAGACACACTCCGAATCAGATGGAGTAAAGTACTCAACTCAGCGGCGAACTACGGCGGTAATCGCCACACCAAGAGCTACCCGAAGCGGAAGTTGCTACCCGAATTCAATGAGGAGGCCTTAGATCCCCTGCAACCAAAAATTAAAACGGCCATCTGGCCGGATAGACGACCTCACGGCCAACATAGAGCGGCAAACAACGCCGCACATAAGCCAATACGCGATCCACGCGAGGGCTCGCATCAAAAGGACGGTGCAACCAGATCCATCTATGGACCACGCAAGCGCGCTCCAGCATACGATGCAACACAACAAACATCATAACAACGCGGTACACCCAGATACAGGGGTGCTGCACACCCCCTATGTTTCACCGATGAGGTGGTGGACCATGAATCTCCAGAGGGATTCAAACCCGTAAACATAGAGGCATACGATGGAACAACAGACCCTGGGGTCTGGATTGAGGACTACATCCTCCATATCCATATGGCTCGAGGAGATGATCTCCACGCCATTAAGTATTTACCCCTCAAACTCAAAGGGCCAGCTCGGCACTGGCTTAAAAGCCTCCCCGAAAGCTCCATTGGAAGCTGGGAAGAGCTCGAAGACGCTTTTCGGGCAAATTTTCAAGGGACTTATGTCCGACCTCCGGACGCGGACGACTTGAGTCATATAACTCAACATCCCGGAGAGTCAGCCCAAAAGCTTTGGAACAGGTTTCTTACTAAAAAGAACCAAATAGTCGACTGTCTGGACGCCGAAGCCTTGGCAGCTTTTAAGCATAGCATCCGCGATGAATGGCTTGCCAGACACCTCGGCCAAGAAAAGCCGAGAACAACGGCAGCATTAACAAGCCTCATGACCCGCTTTTGCGCGGGTGAGGATAGCTGGCTAGCCAGATGCAGCACCAGCGACCCCAGTACATCCGAAGTTAGAGATGGAAACGGGAAATCACGGCGCAGCAAAAATAATAAGCGTCGGAATAAAGAAGACAGCCCGAAGAGCACGGTGGTAAACGCCGGATTCAGAAGTTCTCGGCCAGGTCAGCAAAAGCCGCCCTCTAAAGGCGCCAGAGATGAATTGTCCAGTCTAAACAAAATTCTGGACCAAATATGTCAGATCCATAGCACCCCCGATAAACCTGCAAACCATACCCACAGAGAATGTTGGGTCTTCAAGCAGTCCGGCAAGCTCAACGTCGTACACAAGGGGGAGGATACACCAAGCGAAGACAAGGATGAGCCTCTCAAGCAAGACACTGGGGAACAAAAGAAACTTTCACCAGAAGTCAAAACAGTGAATGTGTTACACGTGATCAAGGGAAGAAATAAAGCGGCACTCCTAGAGAAACATGCCCAAGGGCCTATCACCGTGGAGTCCTGCCACTGGTCGTCTCAACCGATCACTTTCGACCATCGGGATTACTCAGCAAGTATCCGGCGTGCAGGATGGGCTTCCTTGGTATTAGACCCAATAATTGACGGATACCATTTCACACGAGCCCTGATGGACGGTGGCAGCAGTCTAAACCTGATATATCAGGACACAATCCGCAAAATGGGGATAGACCCAATGAAAATTTGCCACGGCAATACTACCTTTAAAGGAGTAACGCCGGGCCTAGGGGCTCATTGCACTGGCTCCCTGCTACTAGAGGTTATATTCGGCTTCCCCGATAACTTCCGTAGCAAAAATTTAACATTCCACATTGCTCCGTTCCAAAGTGGCTATCAAGCACTACTTGGACGCGAAGCTTTCGCTCGCTTTAATGCAATTCTGCATGACGCTTCCCTCACGCTTAAGATGCCCGGTCCACGTGGCATCATTACAGTGAACGAAAATATTGAGCGATCCTTGCGCGCCGAAGAGAGTGCGACGGCCTTGGCAGCCGCACACTAAAAACGGCCTCGCCAACTAAAGCATTTGATAGGTCGTCAAGACCACGGACACGGTTAGATGATTCCGGCGCAGCTATATATAATTCATACAGATTTGATGGCCACACCCCTATTACAAATACAAGGGGCTCAACGCGCGCAGACAAGTGGCAATTTTTACTCATCTTGAATTGTACATGGTTTCTTTAAACCTACCTTTTTGCACGACAACTTTTCACCTAAGTTTCTCTCTTTTTTACAGATGACCATCATGCTACACCCGTCCAGGATACGTCACAATGGAGACACAGGCGCAGACGTGCAGCAGGGACCCGTTCCAAGGATTCTTTTTAGATTAAGACCCTGCGTAAACCTTTTTTACTGTCTCTTGTTGATACACATCCCTCGGATTCTCAGTACAATTGAGAAGGATGCTGACGTCTTGGCATGTGGCCACGTCCGAATAATGCACGTACCTGGACACCAGGGGCTTCTTACAAAGGGCACTGTTTAGGCCCGGTTTACACCATAAAGAACGAATACCTTAGGGAGTGTTCGGCGTCGCGAGTTTGGCCTTATATGCATCAGCTCCGAATCATGTCTTTGGTCAAATGTTGGGTTTTCCCGGCTCCTGTGTTTTGCTGCCTTACGTTCCGCTCTATCGGCTAAGGTGGCACCAGGAGAACTACTGCGATTGTGCCCCGGTTCATCCGGACGAGCACCTCAGTAGAGAAAGCCGAAAACTGACTGTCATGATATAGCGCGAGACTGGTCAACCACTCGATGACCCATCGGAATGTTAGAATTCCTCCGCCTTAACAAAGGGCCGTTTCCCGGCCAGGCATGTACGCACCCCGAATTCGGATGAGTGCGGAGCCACCAGGGGCTATATAGTAGTCCCACTGTCAAAATCCTATGGCTAAGTGAAAGTGTTAAAGCATTATAGTCCGGTTGCCTAGTTCGCTGCGCCATCACCTCCTTATTAGGACCAAGATGTTGGATTAAGTGTGAATACGCGTCTTCTACGAACACCCCCGCATTATATGCGTCAGGGGCTGAAGCCGATGACTGCAATCTTTCAGGTTATACACATGTATACATAAACGGCCGCACAGGAGGCATCATATTACTTTCGGGCAAAAGTATAAATACAGCCTTAATAAAATTCATAAAAACATTGTTTTTACAATGGGAATACATGTCACTCAAACATAATATTCTTCGAGCATTGGGCCTCTATCAAACGAGCACCCTCAAGAACTTCTTCAAAATAGTGCTCGGCAGCCACTTGGCCTATGGCCAAACCCTGCGCCGCAACAGTGGTAGCATCCATCTCCGCCCAGTATGCTTTGACACGGGCAAGGGCCATCCGCGAGCCTTCTATGCACGCTGACCTCTTCATTGCATTGATGCGCGGCACTGCACCAAGGAACTGCTGCACTAAGCTGGAATAGTTGTTCGGCTTCGGCTTTTCCGGCCACAGATGATCTACGACGGACCTCATGGCAAGTCCGGGCAATCTGTTGAGTTCGGCCCATTCGGCAAGCTGATCAGTTAGTGGAAGCAGACGCTCTGGACCATTAAACTGCGACCAGAATAGCTTGTCCACTTCACGATCAGTTTGATCTCGGAAGTATTCGGCCGCATCGACAGCACTCGCCGTCAAATCCAGATATGCGTCTGCCGAACTCCATAGCCGATCCAGAGGGGCATACCGCGGATCTCCGAACTTCCTCCGTAGCAAAAAGGGCTTCCCAGCCACAATATCACCAGCTTCACGCAGCTCTTCCTTCTTTGCCCTCATGGCAGAGCGGGTATCTTTGGCCGCCATCGTGGCCATTTCGAGGTTTGTTGCCTTCGCTCGATTCTCTCCTTCAAGGAACTGGCAACGGTCGGCAGTGTCTCTTAACTTTATAGCCATCTTGGCCATTTTATCTTTGCTCTCGCAATGTGCAGCCTTTCGTCTCTTAACTCTTCGGCCGCCTTTAAAGCAGCCACATTACTAATTCTTACTTGTTCCTTGGCTCGGGCAAGTTCCGCCCGAAGGGTCTCCACGGTGGCAGCTCCATCTGCAGTCACAACATATTAAAGATACTCGCGTTACGCTGCTCTTCCTATGTGACATTCACCAGAAAACATCACTTACCATGTGCCTCGTCAAGCCGCTTGTTAACAAGCTCGATGTCGGCATCTGCTACATCCAGTTGCCAATTTAGTTCGGCAAACTCATTAGTCCGGCCAGCCACCGGAGCTCCCATCACCTGCACATAAAGCAGTATGGTTATTACCTGGGACTACGATCCTCTGTTCGCCGCCATTCTCGACGACAACCAGAGTCTCAGGGGCTACTATCTACACAGGGCACACCTAAAAATGTGCAGTACTATCAAAAAGTATATCATTTCACGTACCTCAAAGCCTGTCAGTAGACTCATAAAGGCTTCATGCAATCCGCTTTTGGCGGACAAAATTCTTTCCATCACTGTACCCATCAACGTGCGGTGTTCTTCTGAGATGGCCGCTCGCTCCAACAGCTCCCTCAGTACGTCCGACTGCATACCAGACGGTGCCGGACTCTTTTGTTTGCTCTCTTCAAGAGCCGGACGCTGGGGAGTTCGGGTGACTATAGGATTATCTTCTGGCCTCACCGGATCCGGAGAGGCCCTCCGTGACGACACTTCAAGGTCGCCCGCTTCTTGAGCGGGGGAGTCCGGGGGAGGCGTTTCGCTCTCCATCATCTCCGGAAGAAGATCCCCCGAAGACGAGCTCTGCTGAGAAGGGCTAAGATCCGAACTGCAAGATAAATGCTTCGGTTATTTTCCTTAGAGGTAAGGTAGTATATCTCCACTATTTAAGTACTTTTTGATTACTTACAGCTCGTTGGAGGGCTGATCCTCGCGCGGACTTTGTGCGGCAAGAGCACCCTCCAAGGCAGAACCCTCTGGTGGAGACTTCTTCTCCCGTTTGGAAGCCTTGGTTTCTGGATCTTCAGAGGAAGTCCTCTTCCTTCCCCGAAGTGAGAGAAGGTCAGATTCTTCCCCTTGGTTATCCTCCTTCACGGAGGCGCTCATTCCCTCGGTTGGAATTGGTAGCGATGGGGGCCCGCTTTCGACCTCATTATTCCCCCCTTTATCTTCCTTTGAGGGCTCCGGGCGAGGTGCTAGCTCGAGCATCTTTTCCAGTACCGAATTCTCCAAACCCTCAGGAAGGGGGGTCGAACACCGAATCATCTTCTCCCTTGTTAGCCAGTCCTGGTCAAAGAGCGATTTCTCAGAATGACGTCATGGTAAATGAAAGACAGTGTGTTCGGCTAAAGGATTACTTACTTGGTCGACGGTACGGTTTCTGCTCAGGCCCACGTCCTCGGTAGTATCTGGACACTCTATTTGGGGTCCGAATAATGATTTGTACATCTCCTCGTGCGTCAAGCCAAGGAAATTCTGAATGGTGCGCGGCCCTTCTGGGTTGAACTCCCACATGCGGAGGGGCCGGCGTTTGCAAGGTTGTACTTGACGAACCAGCATGACTTGCACCACTGTAACCAGACTGAAATCTCCGTTGAAGAGATCTTGAATGCGGCTTTGCAGTATAGGCACGTCCTTGGCTGGACCCCAGCTCAGCCCTCTGCTAATCCATGACATCAGTTGTGGTGGAGGGCCCGAGCGGAAAGCAGGGGCGGGCACCCTCTTGGCACTTTTGGGAGCTGTGATGTAAAACCACTCCCGCTGTCATAATCCGGACACCTCTGGAAAGGAACCCTTTGGCCATGGAGCTCCAGCGATTTTACTTATTAATGCGCCTCCGCACGCTACGTGCTGCCCCTCGACCATCTTCGGCTTCACGTCAAAGGTCTTGAGCCACAGGCCGAAGTAAGGGGTAATGCGGAGGAAGGCCTCACATACGACAATAAATGCTGAGATGTGGAGAAAGGAGTCCGGGGCTAGATCGTGGAAATCTAGCCCGTAATAGAACATCAAACCCCTAACAAAGGGATCAAGAGTGAGGCCTAGACCTCGGAGGAAGTGGCAGACGAACACGACACTCTCGTCGGGTTCGGGAGTAGGGATGACCTGCCCTCGAGTGGGCAGCCTATGCAAAATTTCGATGGTCAGGTATCTGGCCTCCCTCAACTTCTTGATATCCTCTTCCGTAATGGAGGATGGCATCCACTGGCCTTGAAGGCTAGATCCTGACATGATTGAAGGTCCGAAGCACCTGACCTGGGCTTTGGGTGTTAGAACTTGAGGCGGGGGGAGGATTCGATTGAGCACAGGAGGGAAAAAAGTAAAAGCCTTGTCCCTTTATAAAGAGGGTGAATATCAAGCGTCCTCTCCGTAGCCGTTTGGGACTTGCCTATAATCTAGGAGTCCTAGACACGGTTGGGTTATCCACGACCGTATTGATGAGAATCCTGTAATTAGGGTAACACGATCTCTGCTTTGACAAGACGTGTCAGGAAACCGCCTCGCATTATGTGTAGAGCTGGTTGAAGAAAAACGGTTCGAATAATCACCGAGCCATGGCATGATGTCATGTTGCCAAAATGTGTCAGTAGATTAAGATTTGTGGAAATATTATTCTCTCTACGGTGGTATGTGGAACTTATTTTGCAGGGTCGGACACTATCCTTGTATTCAGATTCTTATGTGATGTGTTCGGAGGAGGAACCCGCCTTGCAATGCCGAAGACAATACTGTGCGCCGGACTCATCGTCATTGAAAGCCTAGTTCAGGGGCTACTGAGGGAGTCCTGGATTAGGAGGTCTCCAGATAGCCGGATTATATCCTTTGGCCGGACTGTTGGACTATGAAGATACAAGATTGAAGACTTCGTCTCGTGTCCAGATGGGACTCTACTTGGCGTGAAAGGCAAGCTAGGCAGTACGGATATGGATATCTCCTCCTTTGTAACCGACCTTGTGTAACCCTAACCCTCTCCGGTGTCTATATAAACCGGAGGGTTTTAGTCCGTAGGACATAACAATAACATACAATCATACCATAGGCTAGCTTCTAGGGTTTAGCCTCTTCGATCTCGTGGTAGATCAACTCTTGTAATACCCATATCATCAAGAATAAATCAAGCAAGACGTAGGGTTTTACCTCCATCAAGAGGGCCCGAACCTAGGTAAAACATCATGTCCCCTGCATCCTGTTACCATCCGCCTTAGACGCACAGTTCGGGACCCCCTACCCGAGATCCGCCGGTTTTGACACCGACAGTGACCGAATGTTGTCTAGAGTCCCGGATGGATCATCGACATGACGAGCAGCTCCGGAATGGTCTGGGGGTAAAGATTGATATATAGGATGATGCTATTTGTTCATCGGAAAGGTTTCAGAATGTACCGGGTAATCACCGGAAAGGGTTTCGGAAGGCTCCGGGAGTTTATTGGGCCAACGAGGGAGTGCACACCAGCCCACATGGGGCTGGTGCGCCTCCACCTCATGGCATCAGCCCTAGGGAAGGAAAGAGAGAGGGTTGGCCCCTCTGGTCTTTTTCACCCGCAAAAAAAATAAAAAGGGAACGGGGCGCCACTCCCTCCTGCCTTCTCTCGAGCGCCAGAAAAGGAAGGGGGCGCGCCATAGGGCAGGTGCCCAAAGAGGGCTGGCGGCCACCCTTGGGGCGCACCCTGGCTGCTGCTACCTCTTGAGCTTGCATTGGTTTTCCCCGAAGAGGAAAGGATGATGCAGCAGAGTAGCGTAAGTATTTCCCTCAATTTTTGAGAACCAAGGTATCAATCCAATAGGAGGCCACGCGCAAGTCCCTCGTACCTACACAACACAAAGAGCTCAGCGCAACCAACGCGATTAGGGGTTGTCAATCCCTTCACAGTCACTTACGGAAGTGAGATCCGATAGATAATATTTTTGGTATTTTTGATATAAAGATGCAAAGTGAAAAGTAAAAGGCAAAGTAAAAACAAAGCAAGATTAAAGTGATGGAGATTGATATGATGAGAATAGACCCGGGGGCCATAGGTTTCACTAGTGGCTTCTCTCAAGAGCATAAGTTTTCTACGGTGGGTGAACAAATTACTGTTGAGTAATTGATAGAATTGAGCATAGTTATGAGAATATATATAGGCATGATCATGTATATAGGCATCACGTCCATGACAAGTAGATGAAACGATTCTGCATCTACTACTATTACTCCACTCATCGACCGCTATCCAGCATGCATCTAGAGTATTAAATTAAAAACAGAGTAACGCTTTAAGCAAGATGACATGATGTAGAGAGATAAACTCATGCAATATGAAATAAACACCGTCTTGTTATCCTCGATGGCAACGATACAATACGTGTTTTGCTGCCCCTTCTGTCACTGGTAAAGAACACCGCAAGATCGAACCCAAAGCTAAGCATGTCTCCCATGGCAAGAACTACCAATCTAGTTGGCCAAACCAAACGGATAATTCGAAGAGACTTGCAAAGATAACCAATCATACATAAAAGAATTCAGAGAAGATTCAAATATTGTTCATAGATAGACTTGATCATAAACCCACAATTCATCAGTCTCAACAAACACACCGCAAAAGAAGAAGATTACATCGAATAGATCTCCACAAGAGAGGGGGAGAACATTGTATTGAGATCCAAAAAGAGAGAAGAAGTCATCTAGCTAATAACTATGGACCCGAAGGTCTGAGGTAAACTACTCACACTTCATCGGAGGGGCTATGATGATGTAGAAGCCCTCCGTGATGACGGCCCTCTCCGGCGGAGCTTTGGAACAGGCCCCAAGATGGGATCTCGTGGATACAAAAAGTTGCGGCGGTGGAATTAGGTTTTTGGCTCCTGTTCTGATCGTTTGGGGGTACGTGGGTATATATAGGAGGAAGGAGTACGTCGGTGGAGCACCGAGGGGCCCACGAGGTAGGGGGCGCGCCCTGTAGGGGGGCGCGCCCCCTACCCTCGTGACCGCCTCCGATACTTCTTGGAGTAGGGTCCAAGTCTCCTGGGTCTTATCCGAGAACAAAATCACGTTCCAAAAAGGATTTTTCTGTTTGGACTCCGTTTGATATTCTGTTTCTTCGAAACACTGAAATAGGCAAAAAAACAACAATTCTGGGCTGGGCCTCCAATTAATAGGTTAGTCCCAAAAATAATACAAAAGTGGAAAATAAAGCCCAATATAGTTCAAAACAGTAGATAATATAGCATGGAGCAATCAAAAATTATAGATACGTTGGAGACGTATCAGCTGCCTCCTCCCCCCCTCCCCCACCACCAGCACCTATATATACATGAGAGGGAGGGGCGCCACAAAACCACGACAATCCCCAAGCCGTGTGCGGCGCCCCTCTCCCCGGTTTCATCCTCCGTCAAGTATTTCTGCAGTGCATGGCGAAGCCCTGCAGGAACAAGTTCACCACCAACGTCATCACGCCGTCGTGCTGCCGAAACTCATCTACTACTTAGCCTCTCTTGCTGGATCGAGAAGACGAGGACGTCATCGAGCTGAACGTGTGCTGAACGCGAAGGTGCCATACGTTCGGTACTTGATCGGGACGCATCGTGAAAGTGTACGACTACATCAATCGCATTGATAAAGCTTCCGCTTAACGGTCTACAAGGGTACGTAGGCATACTCTCCCCTCTCATGGCTATGCATCTTCATGTATAGATCCTGCATGTGCGTAGAAAAAAATTTGTTTTCCATGCAACGTTTCCGAACACAAATAACATCATGAATTCCAGCAATTAGCCCTGTCGGTTCCGGCAAAAACAACCTCACCGTTTCCACAATCCACCAGTCGGTTCCTGCAAATAAACCTCGTCGGATCCAGCACCTCTCGCGCGGCCATCCCCTGGAGAGAACACTGCCGGTTCGGTCAAACTCCACGGCCGGTGCAGCAAAAAACCATCATCTATTCCAGCATCGCTATAGATTTCAGTACCTGGTGGCCACTGGGCGCAACATCATTGATGGTCGGTTCCAGCAAAAAGCGACTGATGTTGTAGCATTGCGCCGGCTGGTTTTAGCACCGCCACACCCTCGGGTTGCAACACACTGTTGCCAGCGGTTGGGTTTGGCAAGCAAATGTGGACGAGATAACTGGTTTGACCTTTCTGTTAAAGTTTAGCACGATTTGACCCACGTTCTAGAAAAATCTCATCTACCCTTTTTTGGTGAAGCCAACATCCATGGCATTTTTGGTTCAATAAAAAGCGCCATGGTCCTTGGTGTTTCCTCCCTGGCGCTTTCTCCATGGGACTTGTCGTTTTTGACAAATGACGAAGCGCCATAAACCATGATGTTTTAGCTCATGGGTAAACGCCATGAACCATATAACTAGAACCCCATGGATATTGGCGTCATTGAAAAAGGTCAGATAAATGATTCTTTTAGAAACAAGATCAAATTGTGTTAAACTTTAAGAAAAAAGTCAGAATAGTGATTCTGTCCAGTAAATGGGTGGACGACAGTGTTTCATCTACGAAAAGATAAAGGAGTAGAAAAAATGCGGTCCTATGAGGAAGACGTGGCGCACGAATCCCTGCGTGATCTGACAGCGCGCGTGCGACCGGCGCAACCCGTTGCCGGTCGGCCGACACGAACCGTTTCCCAATCAGCAACAACGATCGAACGCACTTTGTTTGAGCCGGAGACACCGGTCATGCATACTAGTACAGTACGTCCTAACAATTGCCGGACTATTCTCAAAAAAAAAAACTATTGCCGGACTGCCAGTCGCGCGTCTCTTCCGCGCAGCATACGAACTCGATCCAAAACAATGACGGCAACAATTTATTTACGCGTGGAAGCAGTAGCGTCTGTCTTCCATCCATGGTTAGTCGCAAAAGTTGCAATCCGAATCATCGCCAATACGAGACGAGACCGGTAGCGATGTGGTTTCCCAACTCTCAGGAAACCCATCGAACGAGTCGCCGTCATGTATAAATGGCAGGACTCCCTCCCTGCATCATTTGCAATCACGTACCACCCTCCAAGAGTTCGAGACCCCTTTTTCCCCCTCGCTCAAGCGATGGCTGTCATGGATCCCTTCACCGCCGACCTACTTTCGGGTCCTTCCCTCCCCGGCGCCTTCTCATGCGCCGCCGACCACCGCATGGAGTTTGACGACGCCTACCTCCGGGCGATCGGCGCACTCCCTCCTCTTCCGACTGTCCACCTCCACCACGCCGCGCTCAAAGATTCCGTGGAGCTCCCGGCGACGCTGTATGCCGCCGCAGTCGACGCCCATCTTTTTCCCCCGCCGTTCGAGGTGCCCTTGCCGTCCCTGCTTCCGGACCGCGTCGTCCCGGACTCCAAGAACACGGCGGCACGCCCGCATCTGTCCGGCTTCGAATTCGCTCCCACGCCCGCCGATCACGCCGCCGCACTCGGATGTTCCGTGGAGCTCCCGGCGACGTGTCAGCTGTACGCCGCCGCACTCGACGCCCATCTTTTTCACCCATCCTTGGAGGTGCCCGCACCGTCCCTGCTCCCGGACCGCGTCGTCCCGGACTGCAAGAACTCGGCCACGCGTCCGCGGCTCTCCGACTACGACATTGACATCGACTTCAACCTCTGGGAGATGGAGAAGAACGTCGAGGAGCGGCCTTCGCCGGACTACCTGAACACGGTGCAGGGAGATCGGATGAGCCCATCGATGCGTGCCACCCTCGTCTTCTGGATGGACGACTTCACCCGGCACTACGACCTGGCCCCTGGCACGCTTCACCGCGCCGTCTCCTACGTCGACCGCGTCCTGTCGGCGCGAACCTTGTCTACGGCTCGCACGGACATGGAGTATGAGCTCCGTCTCCTGGGCGCCACGGCCGTCTTCACCGCCGCCAAATACGAGGAGCGGGGCACCAGATTCAAGGTGAACGCCGCGAAAATTGCCGACGACTGTGGGTTCGCCACCAGCAAGGAGGTGACCGACATGGAGTGCAAGATGTTGGCGGCGCTCCGGTACGAGCTCAGCGGACCAACGGCCTACACGTTCGTGGACCACTTCACCAGGTACAGCAACGGAGAGCGCGAGCTGGAGGTTCAGAGGTTGGCGCATCAGCTCGCCGAAACATCGCTGGTGGACTACAGATGCCTGCAGCTCATGCCGTCCGCCGTGGCGGCGTCGGCGGTCTTTCTCGCCAGACTGATCTTGAACCCAATGGCCAGCCAGGTGCAGAAGTGGAACAGGGAATTCACGGAGCTGACAGGGTACAAGCCCACGGACCTCATCCTTGGCATTCAGTCCTTGTACATGATGAATCCCGATCCTCGCTTCGTGATCTTGCCAGAGTTCTTGTAAGAATGAAATGGAAGATTTAGGCTATCATAGCCAGCCCAGTTCTTTAGTTCAGGAAACTTACATCGGTGTCAACATATACACATATATGTATGTAGTATCTGGCCTCATTCCCTCCTTGTCAAAGGTGTTGTTGAAGAATCACATTCTCTTTGAGGTGGTCAAAAAAAAAAAAATTGGTTGATGCAGATATGGTTGTTGTTGTTCAACCGTTGTTTTGATCACCTCGGATTTTCTTTTTTTCTCGCTTAGGCATAGCTTTGGTCTTCTATGACTTTACTCGTGTTTTTTATATTTGTGTTGTCGTTGGCTGTGTGCATCATAATTATGCCGAGAGACCAAGTGTACGTTCATTGTATTTGTATTTATTTGATGCTCATTTTGAGTCAATAAAATCCATAAATGTACGTGGTATCTCCAATACGGTATTTCTTAGTATTTTTGAAAAATGTCTCAATATTTTTTTCCTAAACCAGGCCAAGAAAAATTGTAGTTTTTACAAACTTACACTTATGAATTGCCCACATGTTGGAATACTAGAATACTAAGGTTTTAGATTACCGCGGTTTCAAAAAACTGTCTGTCGGTGAGTAGGGATACCCACTCCGAGAGAGGTATGGTACAAACGCATCTCGGCTTGTTCATCGGCCTTAGTGCCTAAGAGCTGCCGAGTCATGCCCGATGCGTCTGAATAGGCATTCGTAAAAGATAATGGCGAGATCACTACTTTGGGAATTCTACAGTCACGAAAGATTTGTACCCCATGACTAGATAACCATGATAGTATTGTATCAATTGAAGATAGATACCAAATGATTGACTTGGGACTAATTATAAGGGTACTACATCCGCTAAAAGGCAAAATGGAAGCTCTTTCTTGTACCCTAGTTCGGTGGATAGAAAACACCATTTCACAGAGAATCGTCCAAAATACTTTTTCCGCCGCCGCAAGTTTCTGTTCTTCAGAGATCCCATCTGGAGACATTTTCCAGTACTCTGCCGGAGGGGGATTCGATCACCGAGGGCCTCTACATCAACCTTGTTGCCCTTCCGATGATGTGTGAGTAGTTTACCACAAACCTACGAGCCCATAGCTAGTTGCTAGATGGCTTCTCTTTCTTTGATCTTCAATACAATGTTCTCCTCGATGTTCTTGAGATCTATGTGATGTAATCTTTTTTTTTGCGGTGTGCTTGTTGGGATCCGATGAATTGTGGGTTTATGATCAGATTATCCATAAATATTATATGAGTCTTCTTTGAACTCTTTTATGCATGATTGGTATAGCTTTGTATTTCTCACTGGTCTATCTATTTGGTTTGGCCAACTAGATGGATTTATCTTGCAACGAGAGAGGTGCATTGTGATGGATTCGATCTTGCGTTGCTCAATCCTAGTGACAGAAAAAGACATGACACGTACTTGTATCATTGCCATTAAGCATAAAAAGATGGGGTTTATTCATATTAATTGGGTTTACTTTGTCTACATCATGTCATATTGCTTAAGGCGTTACTCTGTTCTTTATGAACTTAATACTCTAGATGCATGCTGAATAGCAGTCGATGTGTGGAGTAATAGTAGTAGATGCAGCTAGGAGTCGATCTACTTGTCTCGGACGTCATGCCTATATACACGATCATTACCTTGGATATCATCATAACTATGCATTTTTCTATCAATTGCCCAACAATAATTTGTTTACTCATAGTATGCTTTTTATTCGAGAGAGAAGCCTCTAGTGAAAACTATGGCCCCCGGGTCTATCTTTATCATATATAAAATCCAAAAATACTTTGTTGCAATTTATTTACTTTTTTGTGTTCATGTTTATCTATCTATCACTACGAGATTTGATCCTTGCAATTAACCGCCAAGGGATTGACAACCCCTTGTTTGTGTTTGGTGCAAGTATTTGTTATTTTGTGTGTAGGTGTTGTTCATGAGATCTTGCGTGGTTCTCCTACTGGATTGATAACATTGGTTCTTAACTAAGGGAAATATTTATCTCTATTGTACTGCGTCATCCTCTCCTCTTCGAGGAAATCCCAACGCAGCTCACAAGTAGCACGTGCTGAGTTAGTAGGTTAGTTCCCCAAAATGATATAAATTTCATATAAAGCATTCAAGATTGATAGTATAATAGCATGAAACAACTAAAAATTGTAGATATGTTGGACACATATCAGAATCCCCAAGCTTAATTCATGCATGTCTATCATGTAATCTTTTACGATATGAATTGAGAAATGATGAAGTATTTGATAACAACATAATAATATTCATGAATACTTGAACATAATCATTACTCTTCCAAATATACGATGCTTAACAAATGTTATCCCTACTCATTGGACTATGTATGCATGGCATGACTCCGCCTTCATCACATAAATATAAATCATGAGCACCCCGGTGTCAAACCATGATATTGTATCAGATGAAAATGTTTTATATATGAAAGTTGCTCAGAAAAATCCAATGAATCCGAATACGCAGTCCGTTCATCTGTCACATGCCCCTAGCATGCTGAACATGGAACTTTCCCCCTCTTTTCCTTTGTCCGAAAACGCCAAACACAGGAAAACCCTCCGGATGTTTTCCCCCTCCGTCTGCAACGTGTAGTACCGCGATAGAACGCCCCTAGAATGCTTATCATCATGTCATGCTTAGTGTTGCACTTGATTGCTTGTATTTACTGTTTCCTCCCCTCCTCTCTCCGGTAGACCCCGAGACCGATGATGCCCCCGTGATAGACCACGTCACCAACGACCTTTCTTTTGCAGCAAAGCTTCTAGGCAAGCAAACCCCCCATTGAGCATTCCGATATTGCCCATCTATTTCCCTCTCATGCTTGCATTAGAACTGCTATTGTTTCTATATGATCCTACTTTGATGCATAGCCTGTTTTTGTTACCTGCTTTCATACCTTACCTGCTTATTCTAAAACCGCTTAGTATAGGTTGGTTAGAGATCCATCAGTGACCCCCACCTTGTCCCAGTTGCCCATGCTTTATGTTCGATGACGCGATCAACATGATCGATGTCCAGGCCCCGACACTGCACATCACCCCCCCCCTAGTTGTACGACTCTGTAGAGTTACTATCGAGTGCTGAGGGTGATACCTCGTCAGCACTTCTGATGTTAACCATGTAGTGTAACTATTCGGTCATGGTTATCGAGGGTGATTCCTCCTTCACCACTCCCGATAACGACTCTGTCGTGCAACCCCTCAAGTGTGGACCAACAAGGGTGATTCCTCCAAGTCCACCTTGATGGTTACATCGAGTGGGAATCCATCAAGGGTGATTCCTCAGGTTTCCCCCCTTGTTGTTTCAGACACACCAACAAGGAATTCACAGAGCTGACAAGGTACAAGCCCACGGACCTCATCCTTGGCATTCAGTCCTTGTACATGATGAATCCTGATCCTCGCTTCGTGATCTTGCCAGAGTTCTTGTAAGAATGAAATGGAAGATTTAGGCTATCATAGCTAGCCCAGTTCTTTAGTTCAGGAAACTTACATCGGTGTCAACATATACACATATATGTATGTAGTATCTGGCCTCATTCCCTCCTTGTGGAAGATGTTGTCGAAGAATCACAGTCTCCTTGAGGTGGTCAAAAAATGATTGATGCAGATATGGTCGTTGTTGTAGTTTAATCGTTGTTTTGATCGCTTCTATGACTTGTGTTTTTTATGTTTGTGTTGTTGTTGGTTATGTGCATCATAATTATGCAGAGATAGAGTGTACATTCATTGTATTTGTATTTATTTGATGCTAATTTTGAGTCAATAAAATCCATGAATGTACGTAGTATCTCCAATACGGTATTTCTTAGTATTTTTTAAACATGTCTCAATCCTTTCTTTCCTAAACCAAGCCAAGAAAAATTGTAGTTTTTACAAACTTATACTTATGAATTGCCCACACGTTGGAATACTAGAATACTAAGGTTTTAGATTACTGCAGTTTGAAGAAACTGTGTGTAGGTGAGTAGGGATTCCCACTCCGAGAGTGGTATGGTACAAACGCATCTCTGTTTGTTCATCAGCCTTAGTGCCTAAGAGCTGTTGAGTCATGCCGGATGCATCGGAACAGGCATTCGTAAGGGATAAGGGTGAGATCACTACTTTAAGAATTCTACCGTCACGGAATATTTGTACTCCGTGGTTGGATGACCATGATTGTATCGTATCACTTGAAGATCGATACCAAACGACTGACTTGGGACTAAGTATAAGGGAAATACATCCGCTAAAAGGCGGAATGGAAGCTATTTCTTGTACCCTAGTGGGGTAGATAGAAAACAACATTTTAGTCATCTTTGTTGATTAATAAAGACGTAGGTTAAACCACCATGTCACCTTCGTCGTCGCCCAACAAGATCACTTCGGACAACACCCTTCTCTCTACAGTCTTCCACAACAAACTTCAGGTTGTAAGATCGGCGGACCATTATTCGTCGAGAATTGGCGCCCCATGAGTCCCAATCGGATCTCCTCCTGCGACCCAACACTAGCCAAGATGACTCAAGGAGCAACTTTCTTCCCATCATGACCCATGTAGGTTTTTCGGTATGAAGAAACATGCCAGACCGAAAGCCGTCATAAATGGGTACGACGATGTGAGAAATGTCTATCTTGACGCTACAAATGCATGATTGTTAGTCATGAAAATCCACGTGACCGGGAAAGAAGCGTCACCTAAGGGCATCTCCAAGGCTGACCCGCAAACCGTCTGCATCCATCCGAACCGCGTTGTACGGACTGCGGAAGACATCCAACACCAACATGTATCGGTCTGCGGGGCGTTTTGGGCGCAATTTCTCCAACAAATTGGAGATAAAATGGGGGAGGTTTGCAGGAATCCGGAGACCCGAAACATAGGACTCCGACACCCCCGACCCACCAAACCCCCCTCCCGATCCATTTCCTTCCACTCCACCCTTCTCTCCCTTGCTTTGCATCCGCACCCTCCACCTCCGGCGGCGTTGTTGTACGTCTCCGGCCACCACATAGGCATTGTAGGAAGTACGCAACCAGCAGAGATGTGCCTGCTCGACATTTACGACGAAGCTGCCCACCCTGGAGCTGTTTGTAACCAGGTACACTCCGACCCCTATCGACGACCTCCATGGTGGACACCATGCCCGACAGGTGTTTGGTCAAATGCCATTGAGTTGTTTTGAAATGCTATGTCATTTTTATAGTACGAAGTGAAGGAAATATGCCCTAAAGGCAATAATAAAGTTGTTATTTATATTTTCTTATATCTTGATAAATGTTTATTATTCATGCTAGAATTGTGTTAACCGGAAACTTAGTACATGTGTGAATATATAGACAAACAGAGTGTCCCTAGTATGCCTCTACTTGACTAGCTCGTTAATCAAAGATGGTTAAGTTTCCTGGCCATAGACATGTGTTGTCATTTGATGAACGAGATCACATCATTAGTGAATGATGTGATGGACAAGACCCATCCGTTAGCTTAGCACTATGATCGTTTAGTTTATTGCTATTGCTTTCTTCATGACTTATACATGTTCCTATGACTATGAGATTATGCAACTCCCGAATATAGGAGGAACACTTAGTGTGCTATCAAACGTCACAACGTAACTGGGTGATTATAAAGATGCTCTATAGGTGTCTCTGATGGTGTTTGTTGAGTTGGCATAAATCGAGATTAGGATTTGTCGCTCCGATTGTCGGAGAGGTATCTCTGGGCCCTCTCGGTAATGCACATCACTATAAGCCTTGCAAGCAATGTGACTAATGAGTTAGCTGCGGGATGATGCATTACGGAACGAGTAAAGAGACTTGCCGATAACGAGATTGAACTAGGTATTGAGATACCGACGATCGAATCTCGGGCAAGTAACATACCGATGACAAACAACGTATATTGTTATGCGGTTTGACCGATAAAGATCTTCGTAGAATATGTAGGAGCCAATATGAGCATCCAGGTTCTGCTATTGGTTATTGACCGGAGATGTGTCTCGGTCATGTCTACATAGTTCTCGAACCCGTAGGGTCCACACGCTTGACGTTCGATGACGATTTGTATTATGAGTTATGTGATTTGATGACCGAAGTTTGTTCGGAGTCCCGGATGAGATCACGGACATGACGAGGAGTCTCAAAATGATTGAGACGTAAAGATCGATATATTGGGAAGCTATATTCGGACATCGAAAAGGTTCTGAGTGGTTCGGGTATTTTTCGGAGTACCGGAGAGTTACGGGAATTCGCTAGGGGAAGTATTGGGCCTTCATGGGCCTTAGTGGAAAGGAGAGAAGGGCCACAGGGGGAGGCCGCGCGCCCCCCATGGGCTGGTTCGAATTGGACTAGGGAGGGGGCGGTGCCCCCCTCTTTCCTTTTCCCTCTCCTCTCCTTCCTTCTTCTCCTACTTGGACTAGGAAAGGGGGAAACCTACTCCTACTAGGAGTAGGAATCGCCCCTTTGGGCACGCCCCTTATGGCCGGCCCTCCTCCTCCTCCCCTCCTTTATATACGGGGGAGGGGGCACCCCATAGACACACAAGTTGATCTTTAGCCGTGTGCGGTGCCCCCTCCATAGTTTTCCACCTCGGTCATATTATCGTAGTGCTTAGGCGAAGCCCTGCGTCGGTAACTTCATCATCACCGTCAACACGCTGTCGTGCTGACACAACTCACCCTCAGCCTCAGCTGGATCAAGAGTATGAGGGACGTCACCGAGCTAAACGTGTGCAGATCGCGGAGGTGCCGTGCGTTTGGTACTTGATCGGTTAGATCGAGAAGACGTTCGACTACATCAACCGCGTTACTTAACGCTTCCGCTTTCAGTCTACGAGGGTATGTAGACACACTCTCCCCTCTCATTGCTATGCATCTCCTAGATAGATCTTGCGTGATCGTAGGAAATTTTTGAAATACTACGTTCCCCAACAGTGGCATCCGAGCCAGGCCTATGCGTAGATATTATATGCACGAGTAGAAGAGAAAGGAGTTGTGGGCGTGGGTATATACTTATTGCTTGTCGTCACTAGTTGTTTCTTGATTCGGCGGTATTGTTGGATGAAGCGGCCCAGACCGACATTACATGACCGTGTTCATGAGACTGGTTCT
The DNA here is from genome assembly GCF_003073215.2 of Triticum urartu. NCBI lineage: Eukaryota > Viridiplantae > Streptophyta > Magnoliopsida > Poales > Poaceae > Triticum > Triticum urartu. Next base: position 292,947,543 of record NC_053027.1, read on the forward strand.
ACCGACGTGCTTTGCACACAGGTGGCTGGCGGGTGTCGGTTTCTCCAACTTTAGTTGAATCAGATTCAATGAATAGGGTTCTTTCTGAAGATCAAAAAGCAATCACTATACCGCGTTGTGGTTTTTGATGCGTAGGTAAGAACGGTTCTTGCTAAGCCCGTAGCAGCCACGTAAAACTTGCAACAACAAAGTAGAGGATGTATAACTTGCTTTTGTAGGGCATGTTGTGATGTGATATGGTCAAGACATGGTTATTTAAATTATTGTATGAGATGATCATGTTTTGTAACACAGTTATCGGCAACTGGCAGGAGCCATATGGTTGTCACTTTATTGTATGAAACGCAATCGCCATGTAATTGCTTTACTTTATCACTAAGCTGTAGCGATAGTCGTAGAAGCAATAGTTGGCGAGACAACAATGATGCTACGATGGAGATCAAGGTGTCAAGCCGGTGACGATGGTGATCATGACGGTGCTTTGGAGATGGAGATCAAAGGCACAAGATGATGATGACCATATCATATCACTTATATTGATTGTGTGTGATGTTTATCCTTTATGCATCTTATTTTGCTTAGTACGTCGGTAGCATTATAAGATGATCTCTCACTAAATTTCAAGGTATAAGTGTTCTCCCTGAGTATGCACTGTTGCTATAGTTCGTCGTGCCGAGACACCACGTGATGATCGGGTGTGATAAGCTCTACGTTCACATACAACGGGTGCAAGCTAGTTTTGCACAAGCAGAATACTCGGGTTAAACTTGACGAGCCTAGCATATGCAGATATGGCCTCGGAACACTGAGACCGAAAGGTCGAGCGCGAATCATATAGTAGATATGATCAACATAGTGATGTTCACCATTGAAAACTTCTCCATCTCACGTGATGATCGGACATGGTTTAGTTGATATGGATCACGTGATCATTTAGATGACTAGAGGGACATCTATCTAAGTGGGAGTTCTTAAGTAATATGATTAATTGAACTTAAATTTATCATGAACTTAGTCCTGATAGCATTTGCATATATATATTGTAGATCAATTGCTCACGTATAGCTTCCCCGTTTTATTTATGATATGTTCCTAGAGAAAACTTGTTGAAAGATGTTAGTAGCAATGATGCAGACTAGCTCCGTGATCTGAGGATTATCCTCATTGCTGCACAGAAGAATTATGTCCTTGATGCACCGCTAGGTGACGGACCTATTGCAAGAGCAGATGCAAATGTTATGAACGTTTGGCAAGCTTGGTATGATGACTACTTGATAGTTTAGTACGCCATGCTTTACGACTTAGAACCGGGACTTCAAAAACGTTTTGAACGCCACGGAGCATATAAGATGTTCCAAGAGCTGAAATTGGTATTTCAGACTCATGCCCAAGTCAAGAGGTATGAGACCTCTAACAAGTATTTTGCCTACAAGATGGAAGAGAATAGCTCAACCAGTGAGCATGTGCTCAGAATGTCTAAGTACTACAATCGCTTGAATCAAGTGGGAGTTAATCTTCTAGATAAGATAGCGACTGACAGAGTTCTCTAGTCACTGTCACAAAGTTACTAGAACTTCCTACAAGATGGAGGAGAATAGCTCAACCAGTGAGCATGTGCTCAGAATATGTGAGTACTACAATCGCTTAAATCATGTGGGAGTTAATCTTCCAGATAAGATAGCGATTGACAGAGTTCTCTAGTCACTGTCACCAAGTTACTAGAACTTCGTAATGAACTATACTATACAAGGGATGACGAAAACGATTCTCGAGCTCTTCGTGATACTGAAATCGGTGAAGGTAGAAATCAACAAAAATATCAAATGTTGATGGTTGACAAGACCACTAGTTTCAATTAAAAGGGCAAAGGAAAGAAAGAGAACTTCAAGAAGCATGGCAAACAAGTTGGCACTCCCATGAAGAAGCCCAAAGCTAGACCCAATCCTGAAACTGAGTGCTTCTACTGCAAAGGAAATGGTCACTGGAAGCGGAACTACCCCAAATACTTGGCGGATAAGAAGGATAGCAAAGTGAACAAAAGTATATATGATATACATGTTATTGATGTGTACTTTATTAGTGTTCATAGTAGCCCCAGGGTATTTGATACCGGTTCAGTTGCTAAGATTAGTAACTCGAAACAGAAGTTGCAAAATGAACAGAGACTAGTTAAGGGCAAGGTGACGATGTGTGTTGGAAATGATTCCAAGGTTGATAAGATCACCATCGCACACTCCTTTTACCTTCGGGGTTAGTGTTGGACCTAAAATAAATGTTATTTGGTGTTTGCATTGAGCATGAATATGATTGGATCATGTTTATTGCAATACGGTTATTCATTTAAGTCAAAGAATAATTGTTGTTCTGTTTACATGAATAAAACCTTCTATGGTCATACACTTAATATAAATGGTTTATTGAATCTCGATTGTAGTGATACACATATTCATAATATTGATGCCAAAAGATGCAAAGTTGATAATGATAGTGCAACATACTTGTGGCACTGCCGTTTAGGTCATATTGGTGTAAAGCGCATGAAGAAACTCCATGCAGATGGACTTTTGGAATCACTTGATTATGAATCATTTGATGCTTGGGAACCATGCCTCATGGGCAAGATGACTAAGACGCCATTCTCCGGAACAATGGAGCGAGCCACTAACTTATTGGAAATAATACATACCGATGTATGCGGTCCGATGAGTGTTGAGGCTCGCGGAGGGTATCATTATTTTCTGACCTTCACAAACGATTTGAACATATATGAGTATATCTACTTAATGAAACACAAGTCTGAAATGTTTGAAAAGGTCAAAGAATTTCAGAGTGAAGTGGAGAATCATCGTAACAAGAAAATAAAATTTCTACGATCCAATCGCGGAGACGAAATATTTGAGTTACGAGTTTGGCCTTCATTTGAAAAAATGTGGAATAGTTTCGCAACTCACGCCACCTGGAACACCACAGCGTAATGGTGTGTCCGAACATCGTAACCGTACTTTATTAGATATGGTGCGATCTATGATGTCTCTTACCGATTTACCACTATCGTTTTGGGGTTATGCATTAGAGACAGGTGCATTCACGTTAAATAGGGCACCATCTAAATCCATTGAGACGACATCGTATGAACTATAGTTTGGCAAGAAACCTAAGCTGTCGTTTCTTAAAGTTTGGGGCTGCGATGCTTATGTGAAAAAGTTTCAGCCTGATAAGCTCAAACCCAAATCAGATAAGTGCATCTTCATAGGATACCCAAAAGAAACTATTGGGTACACCTCCTATCACAGATCCAAAGGCAAGATCTTTGTTGCTAAGAGTGGATCCTTTCTAGTGAAGGAGTTTCTCTCGAAAGAAGTGAGTGGGAGGAAAGTAGAACTTGATGAGGTAATTGTACCTTCTCTTGAATTAGAAAGTAGCTCATCACTAAAATCAGTTTCAGTGATGCCTACACCAATTAGTGAGGAAGTTAATGATGATGATCATGAAACTTCGAATCAAGTTACTACCAAACCTCATAGGTCAACCAGAGTACATTCCGCACCAGAGTGGTACGGTAATCCTGTTCTGCAAGTCATGTTACTAGACCATGATGAACCTACGAACTATGAGGAAGCGGTGATGAGCCCAGTTTCCGCGAAATGGCTTAAGGCCATGAAATCTGAGATGGGATCCATGTATGAGAACAAAGTATGGAATTTGATTGACTTGCCTGATGATCGGTGAGCCATTCAGAATAAATGGATCTTCAAGAGGAAGACGGACGCTGATAGTAGTGTTACTATCTACAAAGCTCGAATTGTCGCAAAAGGTTTTTGACAAGTTCAAGGTGGTGACTACGATGAGATTTTCTCACTCATATCGATGCTTAAAAGATTGTCCGAATCATGTTAGCAGTTGCCGCATTTTATGAAATCTGGCAAATGGATATCAAAACTACATTCCTTAATGGATTTATTAAAGAAGAGTTGTATATAATGCAACTAGAAGGTTTTGTCAATCCTACAGGTGCTAACAAAGTGTGCAAGCTCCAGCGATCCATCTATGGACTGGTGCAAGCATCTCGGAGTTGGACTATACGATTTGATGAGTTGATCAAAGCACATAGTTTTATACAGACTTTCAGAGAAGCCTGTATTTACAAGAAAGTGAGTGGGAGCACTACAGCCTTTCTAATAAGTATATGTGAATGACATATTGTTGATCGGAAATGATGTAGAATTTTCTAGAAAGCATAAAGGAGAATTTGAAAGGAGTTTTTCAAAGAAAGAATTACCTATAAAGCTACATACATATTGGGCATCAAGATCTATAAAGATAGATCAAGACGCTTGATAAGACTTTCGATGACTACATACCTTGATAAGATTTTGAAGGAGTTCAAAATGGATCGGTCAAAGAAGGAGTTATTGCCTGAGTTGTAAGGTGTGAAATTGAGTAAAGACTCAAAACCTAGCCATGGCAGAAAATAGAAAGAGAATGAAAAGTCATTCCCTATGCCTCAGTCATAGGTTCTATAAAGTATGCTATGTTGTGTACCAGACCTATTGTATACCTTAGCATGATTTTGGCAGGGGGGTACAATAGTGATCTAGGAGTAGATCATTGGGCAGCGGTCAAAATTATCCTTAGAGGACTAAGGAAATATTTCTCGGTTATGGAGGTGATAAAAGAGTTCGTCGTAAAGAGTTACGTCGATGCAAGCTTTTGACACCGATCTAGATGACTCTAAGTCTCGATCTAGATACATATTGAAAGTGGGAAAAATTAGCTAGAGTAGCTCTATGCAGAGTATTTTAGACACAGAAGTTTGCAAAATACATAAGGATCTGAATGTTGCAGACCCATAGACTAAACTTCTCTCACAAGCAAAACATGATCACTCATTGGGTTTTAATCACATAGCGATGTGAACTAGATTATTGACTCTAGTGAATCCTTTGGGTATTAGTCACATGAAGATGTGAACTAATCACAACAAGATGTGAACTATTGGTGTCAAATCACATGACGATGTGTACTAGATTATTGACTCTAGTGCAAGTGGGAGACTGAAGGAAATATGCCCTAGAGGCAATAATAAAGTTGTTATTTATATTTTCTTATATCATGATAAATGTTTATTATTCATGCTAGAATTGTATTAACCGGAAACTTAGTACATTTGTGAATATATAGACAAACAGAGTGTCCCTAGTATGCCTCTACTTGACTAGCTCGTTAATCAAAGATGGTTAAGTTTCCTAGCCATAGACATGTGTTGTCATTTGATGAACGGGATCACATCATTAGAGAATGATGTGATGGACAAGACCCATCTGTTAGCTTATCACTATGACCGTTTAGTTTATTGCTATTTCTTTCTTCATGACTTATACATGTTCCTATGACTATGAGATTATGCAACTCCCGAATACCGGAGGAACACTTAGTGTGCTATCAAACGTCACAACGTAACTGGGTGATTATAAAGATGCTCTACATGTGTCTCCGATGGTGTTTGTTGAGTTGGCATAGATCGAGATTAGGATTTGTCACTCCGATTGTCGGAGAGGTATGGCTGGGCCCTCTCGGTAATGCACATCACTATAATCCTTGCAAGCAACGTGACTAATGAGTTAGTTGCGGGATGATGCATTACGAACGAGTAAAGAGACTTGCCGGTAACGAGATTGAACTAGGTATGATGATACCGACGATCGAATCTCGGGCAAGTAACATACCGATGACAAACAACGTATATTGTTGTGCGGTTTGACCGATAAAGATCTTCGTAGAATATGTAGGAGCCAATATGAGCATCCAGGTTCCGCTATTGGTTATTGACCGGAGATGTGTCTCGGTCATGTCTACATAGTTCTCAAACCCATAGGGTCCACACGCTTAACGTTCGATGACGATTTGTATTATGAGTTATGTGATTTCATGACCGAAGTTTGTTCGGAGTCCCGGATGAGATCACGGACATGAAGAGGAGTCTCGAAATGATCGAGACATAAAGATCAATATATTGGATAGCAATATTCGGACATCGGAAAGGTTCTGAGTGGTTCGGGTATTTTTCGAAGTACCGGAGTGTTACGGGAATTCGCCGGGGGAAGTATTGGTCCTTCATGGGCCTAAGTGGAAAGGAGAGAAGGGCCACAAGGGGAGGCCACGCACCCCCCATGGGCTGGTCCGAATTGGACTATGGAGGGGGCGGCGCCCCCCTCTTTCCTTCTCCCTCTCCTCTCCTTCCTTCTTCTCCTACTTGGACTAGGAAAGGGGAAACCTACTCCTACTAGGAGTAGGAATCGCCCCTTTGGGCGCGCCCCTTGTGGCCGGTCCTCCTCCTCCTCCCCTCCTTTATATACGGGGGAGGGGGCACCCCATAGACACACAAGTTGATCTTTAGCCATGTGCGGTGCCGCCCTTCATAGTTTACCACCTCGGTCATATTGTCGTAGTGCTTAGGCGAAGCCCTGCATCAATAACTTCATCATAACCGTCAACACGCCGTCGTGCTGACGCAACTCACCCTCGGCCTCAGCTGGATCAAGAGTACGAGGGATGTCACCGAGCTGAACGTGTGCAGATCGCGAAGGTGCCGTGCGTTCGGTACTTGATCGGTTGGATCTTGAAGACGTTCGACTACATCAACCGCAGTACTTAACGCTTCCGCTTTCAGTCTACGAGGGTACGTAGACACACTCACCCCTCTCGCTGCTATGCATGTCCTAGATAGATCTTGCGTGATCGTAGGAAAATTTTGAAATACTGTGTTCCCCAACACGAAGGATGGTGAGCTACTCGACCATGGAGGGTGAGTTTGTTGTGTGATGCGTGCCTGGCTGTGACACCCCCGATTCAATCGTACACTAATCATATACGCAAACATGTACGATCAAGATCAGGGACTCACGGGAAGATATCACAACACAACTCTACAAATAAAATAAGTCATACAAGCATCATATTACAAGCCAGGGGCCTCAAGTGCTTGAATACAAGAGCTCGATCATAGACGAGTCAGCGGAAGCAACAATATCAGAGTATAGACATAAGTTAAACAAGTTTGCCTTAAGAAGGCTAGCACAAACTGGGATATAGATCGAAAGAGGCGCAGGCCTCCTGCCTGGGATCCTCCTGAACTACTCCTGGTCGTCATCAGCGGCCTGCACGTAGTAGTAGGCACCTCCAGAGTAGTAGCAGTCGTCATCGACGGTGGCGTCTAGCTCCTGGACTCCAACGTCTGGTCACAACGATCGGATATAGGAAGGGGGAAAAGGGGGAGCAAAGCAACCATGAGTACTCATCCAAAGTACTCACAAGCAAGGAGCTACACTACATATGCATTGGTATCAATGAAAGGGGGTAGTATATGTGGACTGAACTGCAGAATGCCAGAATAAGAGGGGGATAGCTAGTCCTGTCGAAGACTACGCTTCTGTCCGCCTCCATCTTGCAGCATGTAGAAGAGAGTAGATGGTAAGTTCACCAAGTAACATCGCATAACATAACCCTACCCGGTGATCCTCCCCTCGTCGCCCTGTGAGAAAGCGATCACCAGTTGTATCTGGCACTTGGAAGGTTGTGCTTTATTAAGTATCCAGTTCTAGTTGTCATAAGGTCAAGGTACAACTCCGGGGCATCCTTTTACCGAGGTACACGGCTATTCGAATAGATAAACTTCCCTGCAGGGGTGCACCATATTTTCCAACACGCTTGATCTCCTTTGGCCAGACACACTTTCCTGAGTCATGTCCGGCCTCGGAAGATCAACACGTCACAGCCCCACCTAGGCACAACAGAGAGGTCAGCACGCCGGTCTAAATCCTATGTGTGCAGGGCTCTGGGCCCATCGCCCATTGCACACTTGCACATTGCGTACGCGGCCGGTGTGTAGACCTAGCAACCTCCATTACAAAGGAAGTTGCGTTATGCGGTCCAACCCGGTGCGTGCCACTCAGTCGCCGACGTCACGAAGGCTTCGGCTGAAACCACGACGTCGAGTGCCCATAACTGTTCCTGCGTAGTTGGTTAGTGCGTATAGGCCAGTGGCCAGACTCAGATCAAATACCACGATCTCGTTAAGCGTGTTATTTTGAAGTAACCGCAAACACCGACCAGGGCCAGGCACACCCCTCTCCTGGGTGTTCTCAACCTGCCTTGTCGCTCCGCCACAAAGATCCACACAGGGGGTCGTCGGGAAAGTATGTCCTTTTAGCCCCCCATTCGTGAATCAACCGCGGGTACTCAACGAGCCGACCCGACTTTAGTCACATCATGTATCCTGTGTAATATGTATAGTATATACCCGTGATCAACACCCGACATGACCACGGCCCGATAGTATAGCATGGCAGACTGACAAGAATGTAGGGCCACTGATGATAAACTAGCATCATATACTAAACATTTAAGATTGCAGGTAAGGTATCAACAATTGTAGCAACAATGACAGGCTATGCATCAGAATAGGATTAATGGAAAGCAGTAACATGCTACACTACTCTAATGCAAGCAGTAGAGAGAAGAATAGGCAATATCTGGTGATCAAGGGGGGCTTGCCTGGTTGCTCTAGCAAGTAGGGGTCATCAACAACGTAGTCGCCCCGGGGCACCAGCAGCGGCGTCAGCCTCGTAGTCTACCGGAGAGAAGAGGGGAAAGAAACAATGAATACAATGCAAACAGATGCATAACGATGCATGACATGACAAGTAACGGTGCTAGGTGTGCCCTAACGCGGTAGGAGGTAATACCGGCGAAGGGGGAAAACATCCGGGAAAGTATCCCCAGTGTTTCGCGTTTTGAGACAGATGAATCAGAGGAGGAAAGTTGCGTGTTCTCTATGCTAGGGATGCGTGGCGGATGAACGGGCTGCGCATCCGAATTCGTCTCGTCGTTCTGAGCAACTTTCATGTACAAAGTTTGTCCATCCGAGTTATGAATTATTTTATATTAATTTTTAAAGTTTTAATTCATTTTTCGAATTAACAGAAGTAATTTAATTCAAAATTCAGTTTATGACGTCGACATGACATCAGCAGTCAACAGTCAGTTGACTTCGTCAAACTAATGCGTGGGTCCTATATGTCATAGTCTTAGGTTAACTAAATTGGTTTAGTTAATTAAGTAGGTGATTAGGTTAACTAATTATGCTTAAATTAAGTTAATTAATTAAGTATTTAATTAATTAATATTTTTAATTATGTGTTTTTATCTATTTTTTAAAACATTTTGGAGGCGGGGCCCTCCTGTCATTGACCCCAGGGGGCCTAGTGGACCGGGCGCTAGCGGGGCCACGGGTGCCAGCCTGTCTGGGCGCTGGCGGGGACGCTCGTCGGGGCGGGATCGAGCGCCGGCCGCGGCCATGGCGGGGTGCAGCCTCGAGCGACACACGTCGGCGCTGGGGAGGAGTGCTGCCGGCACCGGCGGCAACTGGAGGCGCCAGCAGCGGCGGCACTGGAAGGCAGCAGACGGGCGCGGCGCGGAGCGGGGCATGTGCGGGAGGGGGAGCCGGAGTGGCCAGAGTGGCGCGGTGAGGGAGAGGCGAGCGCGAGGCATGCGGGGCGGTGGCCAGCAATGGGCGTAGGTAGAAGCAGCGGCGGCAGCAGCCAGTGGTGGAGCTAGTAGCACGGCAGGGGAGCATGCTAGCAGACGGCGGTGGGCACGCGGCACGGGTCGCAGAAGTAGCAGCAAATGGGGCGGCGGGCGAGGCGTGCCGGGAACGGGCGCCGCAGCGTAGTCGTGGGCGAGCAGCGGCAGTGCAGGGAAGCGGGCAGCGGCCGGAGCCGATCACCAATGGCGACGACGTCGAGTAGAGGCGGCCGCCGGAGATCGGACCGGGTGGGTTCACGGCCACGGCCTTGCGCGTTGCAGGCAAGGTGAGGCGAGGCAATGGATGGCCCTATGGGCACGGGCAGGGGTTAGCCGGAGCGATGGCTGCGGCGATGCCGGCTTCAAGATGGGCGGCGAGCGGAGTGGGTGTCGGTGTGGGCTCGCACGAGAGGGACGGCGCGGGCGCGGGTGAAAAGGGGGGAGAGGGGGAGCTCACGGGGGGGCGTAGGGCAATGCCAGCGGGGCTTGAGGTGGGGGACGGGGACGACAGCGGCGATGGGGAGGAGGTGGTCGAGGCGGATAGGCTCCGACGATTTGGTCCTCCAGTCGGCGGCGGCTGGCGTCGAGGTGGGCTCTAGATCGCTCCCCCGATCCAGATCGGATCAAGAGGGGGGAAAGCGACGTGGGAGAGGGGAAGTGGGGCGACAGGGGTTAGGGTTTCGTGGTAGTGGGGGGGAATGGGCGCGACTGGTGGGCCGGCCTGGCAGCCTGGTGGCCTGCTGGGCCGTGGCCAAGTGGGGGGGAGCCCTTTTCTCTTTATTATATTTTTTGTTTCCTTTTATTTTTTTGTATTTTATTTCTTTTCTATTTTATTCTATTCCTCACTTTATTAGTTTTGTAAAGTACAAAAATGATCCCTAAATTAGTACTACCACTAAACTCACTGCCATAAAAAGTTTAACCCATAAATATAATATTTTAACACTTTATCAATTATAAAAGGCATTTCAAAAATTATTTTTGCTACTATTTTATTCATCTTCGAGTATTTAAAGATTTTATAAAAGTGTGGTTTCTCCACCATAATTACCTATGCATTATTTGGCACAATCCGAACATTTTAGTTTTATTGTTTGAAATTTTTTATTGTTTGACTCAATTTTGAGTTTGAATTTGAATCGGTTTCAAATCAACGTGAGTTTATCAATAGTAATCGAGGTGACGTGGCATCATTAGCGGAGTTTTACTGTAGCTTAATTATCCGGGCGTTACAAAACTCGAGGTAGAGGGAAACAGTACGGGGTATTCATCACGCAGGCGTTCCTCGCGCTCCCAAGTGGCTTCATCTTCAGAGTGATGCGACCACTAGACCTTGAGGAACTTGATCGCCTTCTGATGTGTGCGGAGTTCAACTTGGTCGAGAATGCGGACCGGATGCTCTTTATAGGAGAGGTCATGTTGCAATTCGAGCACTTCATGATCCACTGCTCGGATTGGGTCCTTGAAGCAACGACGGAGCTGTGACACATGGAACACATCGTGAACCTGCGAAAGGTTCGGCGGAAGCTCCAGTTGATATGCCACTTTTCCACGCCTTTCGAGAATAGTGAATGGGCCCATATAGTGAGGAGCTAGCTTTCCCTTGATCCCGAAGCGGTGAGCACCCTTCATTGGTGTAACTCGAAGATAAGCCTTTTCGCCAGGTTGATAGACCATGTCTTTGTGATGACGGTCATACTGACTTTTCTGACATGACTAAGCAGTCTTGAGATTCTCACAAATAATGCGGACTTGTTCTTCGGCCTGTTGGATAATATCCGGACCGAAGAGTGGACGTTCCCCAGTTTCTGACCAGTTCAGAGGGGTTTGACACTTTCGTCCATACGACACTTCGAAGGGGGCCATCTTCAGACTAGCTTGATAGCTATTATTATAAGAGAACTCGGCATACGGAAGAGATTCCTCCCATTTCTTGCCAAAGGAAATTACACAAGCTCGAAGCATATCTTCAAGAACTTGGTTGACACGTTCAACTTGTCCTTGTGACTGAGGATGAAACGCAATACTGAATGACAGATGAGCTCCCATAGCTTCTTGGAAACTTGCCCAGAATCTTGAAGTGAACAAGCTGCCACGGTCTGAACTGATAACTAGTGGAATACCATGAAGTGAAACAATTCTGGACATGTAGAGAGTTGCAAGCTTACTAGCAGTGATTGTTTCTTTGACCGCCATAAAATGTGCAACTTTAGAAAGCCGGTCAATGACGACAAGAATAGCATCATTACCTTTCTACGATTTGGGAAACCCAATGACGAAGTCCATTTCAAGATGGTCCCATTTCCATTCAGGAATAGTGATAGGTCGCAGAGTTCCAGTAGGCCTTTGATGTTCTGCTTTGATATGACTGCAAACGTCACACTCAGCAACATAACGAGCAATGTCTTGCTTCACATTAGACCACCAGAATCTTTGATGAATGTCCTGGTACATCTTTGTACTACCGGGATGAATAGACAAAGGCGTGTCATGAGATTCTTTCATAACCTCCTATGTCATATCCTGGCTTTCCTCTGAACATGGCACCACTAGGCGGCCCTTGAAGTATAAGGTGCCATCATCAGCAATGGTGAGGAATGAGGGCTTGCCTTCGGCGAGGTAGCGCATAATCTTGTGGGCTTGAGAGTCATACTTCTGTATCGTTTTGATGCTATTCATGAGATCTGGTATAGCAACCAGGGTATTAAGAGAACCCTGGGTAACAACGTGGAGGTTCATCTTGCGGCACTCAGGAGGAGGGGGAGTGAGTGCACCAGGAGGAACAATATGGAGGTTCAGCTTTCTGAATTCTTCAACAAGTGAGGGTTGAACTTTGTGAACCTGGAGGTGGTTGAGTAAGACTTGCGGCTCAAGGCATCAGCCATTACATTAGCCTTGCCTGGGGTATAGGATATACCCATGTCAAAGTCTGCAACAGTCTCCATCCATCTCTGCTGGCGGAGGTTCAGGCTGGCTGACTAAACAGATACTTCAGACTTTGGTGGTCGGTGAAGATCTCACAACAATTACCAAGAAGGTAATGTCGCCACTGCTTCAGAGCATGAATGATAGCAGCAAGCTCGAGGTCGTGAACTGGGTAGTTTTCTTCGTGAGGGCGCAGTTGACGAGAGGCATAAGCAATCACTCTGCGCTCTTGCATTAGGACACAGCCTAATCCTTGACGGGAAGCGTCGCAGTAAATGATGAAGTCCTTCTTAGTATTAGGTGGAGCAAGCACTGGGGCAGAAGTCAACTTGTCTTTGAGCGCCTGGAAACTTTCCTGACACTTGTCTGTCGATCGGAACCTAACGCCCTTATGCAACAGGTTAGTCAGAGGCCTGGCAATCTTGGAGAAGTTCTCAACAAATCGACGGCAATAGCTGGCGAGTCCGAGAAAAATTCTGACTTGCTTGACATTCTTCGGAGGAGTCCAATCGAGAATTTCCTGGACTCGTTCAGGGTTGACAGCAATACCATCCTTGGAGATGACATGCCCGAGATAGGTTACTTCGGGAAGCCATAATTCACACTTGGAATACTTAGCATAGAGTTGATGCTCTCGAAGCTTTTCCAGCACAAGACGAAGATGTTCAGCATGTTCTTCTTTGTTCTTGGAAAATACAAGGATATCATCCAGATAAACCACGACGAACTTGTCGAGGTAATCCATGAATATATAGTTCATCGGGCGAGAGAAGGTGGCTGGAGCATTGGTTAAGCCGAAAGACATGACGGTGTACTCGTATGATCCATATCGAGTCACGAAGGCGGTCTTTGGGATATCCTCTTCACGAAGACAGATCTGGTGGTAACCCAACCTCAAGTCGAGTTTGGAGAACACTGATGAACCAGCCAGTTGATCATACATATCATTGATCCGAGGGAGGGGATATTTGTTCTAAATGGTGGCTTGGTTAATAGGACAATAATCTTGGACCAATCGGTTTGTCCTATCCTTCTTCTTAACAAAGAGAGAAGGTGCTCCCCAAGGAGAACAACTAGGGCGAATGAAACCTTTGCGAAGAGATTTGTCGATTTCCTCTTTAAGCTCAATGAGTTCATGCGGCGGCATCTTGTAGGGTCGTTTGGCTATAGGGGTGGTGCCTGGTTTCAAGTCGATGATGAATTCGACAGCTCTAGCAGGGGGAATCCCTGGAAGTTCTTCCAGAAAGACGTCTTGGAATTCGTGAACGACAGGAATTTTTTCAATGCCCTCGAGTGGTGCAGAATTCAATGCATTCAAGGCATAAAGCCGTGCCTCAACATTTTGAACCAGAAGAGCCTGGTAAGTAACTATTTCATCATAAGGGTGTAGCAAATGGACGGTCTTAGTGGCGCAAACTATAGAAGCAGTATGCGCTTTCAACCAATCCATTCCCAGAATGAGGTCGATGTTAGACAACTTCAGGATAATGGGAGAGGCATAGAATTCCAGCCCTTCGATTTCCACGGGGACATCGATGCCAACCATGGAGGTTTGACATTGTCCCACGGGGGTTTTTGCCACTACGAAGTGTTCATCTCCTCACATCTAACGTCATGCTTGTATGCAAAATCTTCTGACATGAATGAATGCGATGCTCCTGAATCGAATAAAACAGATGCAGGTACTGAATTTACGAGGAGTGTACCCATCACAGTAGCAGGCTGGTCTTGAGCTTCATTGAGATCAACGTGGTTGGCATGAACACGACCATAAGACTTGGCATTGGTGCTGCGGGGATGGTTGCTTCCACGGCCAGCTGCGGGAAGGGCCAGTGGATTCTGGTTCTGAAAGTAGTTCCTGGCGAGGTGACCTGGTTGACCACACTTGTAGCACAGATCATTATTGGAAGTGGGAACAGGAGCTCGGGATGGTGGAGCTGGAAGTCTTGGCTGCCTAGTTGGTGGGGGAGGCAGACGCGGTGCAGCATAGGACTGTCTTGGAGCAGGTGCAGTTGGCTGGTACATGCTGTTGGGAATCCATATCCTACGCTTCTGCGAGGATGGGCCCGAAGATGAGACCGTGTCACGGTTGCGCCTGTGAGAGCTTTGGTGTTCCTACAGACCAGTTTTGACATTCATGGCCTTGTTCACCAAGGTGGCGAAATCAGCAAAGTCATGCACTAGAAGTGCGAGCATGATGTCAGCTTGAAGGCCATCACGGAACTTCTCCTGTCTGCATGCATCAGTTGCAATGTCTTCTTCATCATAGCGGGATGAATCCAGAAACTCCCGCTGATAAGCTTCGACAGTTTCGTTGCCCTAGGTGAGGCTGCGGAACTCGCGCTTCTTCCGGTCCATGACTCCCTGAGGAATTAAGCGGGCACGAAAAGCGGCTTGGAAATCTGGCCAGGTGATGATTGTTCCAGCTGGCAGAGTACGCCTGTGGTTTTCCCACCATTGAGCAGCGGGTCCCTTCAAGAAGAAGGAAGCAAAGGTGACATAGCTGGCAGGGGCTACATCAGCAGACTCCATCTCATAGGTGATGTCACGGAGCCAGTCATCAGCATCCAGAGGCTGAGTTGAGCTGCGGTACATAGTTGGGTTGAGGCGCATGAAATCCTGCAGAGTCACCCGGGCTAGCTGCTGGTTCATATTGGGGCGAGGAAACTGAGCCATAATATTCTCCATGAACTAGCGATTCAGCTCGAACTATTGCATCATACCAGCCATGTAATCAGGCAGTGGTGGGGGGTGGCCACCACAACCACGACCACCTGGTCTAACCATCCTGCTAATATATAACAGGGGTAGTTCAGCATTGGGAAAATTTGCAAAGACAGAACCATTCATGATAAAACATGCATAATGACAAGGAGCGCGATAGATACTACATAGCAGTCGGCATATCTTACAAAAGGGATCATGCATAGCGTTCGGTACACAGAGTTCAGTACATAGACTAAAGACATCATAGGCGACACGCAGGCTCGTGACGAAGGCACCTAATACTAATAAGCAAGACTACATCAGTCCCAGGATGAACTGTGGAGGTAGGTGTAGCCTGACAGCTGGTAGTGAAGCGACGGGAAGTCCTCCATGTCAGTAGCCTGGGGTCCGCGGATACTCTGGTGCAGAACTCGACGCTCAGGTGGTAGAAGAGGACCAAGTGCGGGAGAGTAGCCTCCCACATCTGGCCAGCCGACACCCTAGGGCATCACGGTCCTGGCTGGGTAGATCATAGAACGTGACAGTTCACCAGATTGGACAAGGGGGTGCAACAGCGTCAGAGCACGGTAAAGGTGCTGACGGGTGGTGTACAACTCGTGGCGAAGAGCTCGGTTAGCTCTATCCAACCCATCAACATGCAGAACCGGGTTCTGATGGTAGAAGGGCTCTCGGGTGATGGTGGAGTAGGCAGCAGTGTAGTGTAACGCCCTCGATGCGGCTATATCTCCTACGTGTCGAAGCACGACTTAGAGGCATAACCGCATTGAAAGCAATGTCGCAAGTAAGGTAATCTTCACAAACAACCAATGTAAATAGATAATAGGGGAAAAAGGTACATAGTTGGCTTACACTTGCCACGTCACACAAATACATGAATAACATTACAATCACCCAATACACTCATGGTCCGACTACCGTACCAAAATAAAAGATCAACCCCAACATGCGACACGGTCCCGATCGCCCCAACTGGGCACCACTACTGATCATCAGGGAAAGACACATAGTAACGACGAGAGTCTTCGTCGAACTCCCACTTGAGCTCAAGCGCATCATCTAGAACGGAATCATCGGTCCCTGCATCTGGTTTGGAAGTAATCTGTGAGTCACGAGGACTCAGCAATCTCGCACCCTCGCGATCAAGACTATTTAAGCTTATAGGAAAGGCAAGGTAATATGTGGAGCTGCAGAAAGAGACTAGCATATATGGTGGCTAACCTGTTCGCAAAGAGAGTGAGAAGAGAAAGCAAAGCACGAACGAAGAACTATGATCAAGAAGTGATCCTAGAACAGCCTACGTCAAGCATTACTCCAACACCATGTTCACTTCCCGGACTCCGCCGAGAAGAGACCATCATGGTTACACACGCGGTTGATTCATATTAATTAAGTTAAGTTTCAAGTTATCTACAACCGGACATTAACAAATTCCCATCTGCCCATAACCGCGGGCACGGCTTTCGAAAGTTCAAATCCCTGCAGGGGAGACCCAACTTAGCCCAACACAAACTCTCACGGTCAACGAAGGATATTCCTTCTCTTGAGACATTCCGATCAGACTCGGTATCCCGGTTCTACAAGACATCCTCGACAAAGGTAAAACAAGTCCAGCAAGACCACCCGCTGTGCCAACAAATCCCGATAGGAGCTGCACATATCTCATTCTCGGGGCACACCGGATAAGCTAAGCATACGGGAGCCAACATAACCCAAGTTGCCAAGGGACGGCCCCGCATGGTGCTCTGGGTTGGACCAACACTTAGAGAAGCACTGGCCCGGGGGTTTAAAATAAAGATGACCCTTGAGTCCGCGAAACCCAAGGGAAAAAGAGACTAGGTGGCGAATAGTAAAACCAGTGTTGGGGATTGCTGGAAGAGTTTTATTCAAGGCGAACTGTCAAGGGGTTCCCATTATAACCCAACCGCGTAAGGAACGCAAAATCCGGGAACATAACACCGATATGACGGAAACTAGGGCGGCAAGAGTGGAACAAAAACCTAGGCAAAAGGCCGAGCCTTCCACCCTTTACCAAGTATATAGATGCATTAAGTTAACAAGATAATATGGTGATATCCCAACAATAAACAATGTTCCAACAAGGAACGATCTCCCATCTTCACCTGCAACTAGCAACGCTATAAGAGGGGCTGAGCAAAGCGGTAACATAGCCAATCAATGGTTTGCTAGGACATGGTGGGTTAGAGGTTTGACATGGCAATTTGGGAGGCAGGATAAGCAAGTGGTAGGTATCGTAGCATAGGCATAGCAAAAGAGCGAGCAACTAGCAAGCAAAGATAGAAGTGATTTCGAGGGTATGATCATCTTGCCTGCAAAGTTGTTAGAGTTGACTTGATCCTCGTAAGCAAACTCAACGGGCTCCTCGTTAGCGAACTCGTCTCCCGGCTCTACCCAAACAAGACAAACAAGTAAAGGAACACAATCAACCGCGTGCAATGCTCAAACAACATGATGCGAACATGGTATGATATGCGGGATGCGATAAGTGATGCATATGCAAGATTTGACAAAGAATGATTGAACCTGGCCTCAACATGGAAATCCAAGAGTGCCACTGGAAAGGTGAGGTGATTTCGGTGGAAATCGATATAAAGATCACCGGAATCGGATGCACGGTTTGGAAATGGCAAGCAAAACAAATATGGCACCGGTCTGCGATAAACAGCAAGTAGCCATCTAAATGCATCAAGATAAATATGCTACAACACTCAAACATGACAACAAAATACAAGGCAGGGATCCACTCATGATGCTTGACAAAAGATGAACACTGAGCTACGGCCAATTTGTGACGCCCCCGATTTGACCGTACACTAATCATGCACGCAAATGTGTACGATCAAGATCAGGACTCACGGGAAGATATCACAACACAACTCTACAAATAAAATAAGTCATACAAGCATCATATTACAAGCCAGGGGCCTCGAGGGCTCGAATACAAGAGCTCGATCATAGACGAGTCAGCGGAAGCAACAATATCTGAGTACAGACATAAGTTAAACAAGTTGCCATAAGATGGCTAGCACAAACTGGGATACAGATCGAAAGAGGCGCAGGCCTCCTGCCTGGGATCCTCCTAACTACTCCTGGTCGTCGTCAGCGGGCAGCACGTAGTAGTAGGCACCTCCGATGTAGTAGGAGTCGTCGTCGACGGTGGCGTCTGAATCCTGGGCTCCAACATCTGGTTGCGACAACCAGGTAGAAGGGATAGGGGGGAAAAGAGGGAGAAAGCAACCGTGAGTACTCATCCAAAGTACTCGCAAGCAAGGAGCTACACTACATATGCATGGGTAAATGTGTAAAGGGCCATATCGGTGGACTGAACTGCAGAAAGCCAGAATAAGAGGGGGATAGCTAGTCCTTTCGAAGACTACACTTCTGGCAGCCTCCGTCTTGCAGCATGTAGAAGAGAGTAGACTGAAGACCTCCAAGTAGCATCGTATAGCATAATCCTAACCGATGATCCTCCCCTCGTCGCCCTGTGAGAGAGCGACCACCAGTTTTATCTGGCACTTGAAAGGGTGTGTTTTATTTAGTATCCGGTTCTAGTTGTCATAAGGTCAAGGTACAACTCCAAGTCGTCCTGTTACCGAAGATCACGGCTATTCGAATAGATAAACTTCCCTGCAGGGGTGCACCACATTCCCCAACACGCTCGATCCCATTTGGCCGGACACACTTTCCTGGGTCATGCCCGGCCTCGGAAGATCAACACGTCGCAGCCCCACCTAGACCAACAGAGAGGTCAGCACGCCGGTCTAAACCTAAGCGCCCAGGGGTCTGGGCCCATTGCCCTTAGCACACCTGCACATTGCGAACGCGGCCGAAAGCAGACCTAGCCTAGTGGCCTTCCAGTCCAATCCGGCGCGCGCCACTCAGTCGCTGACGTCACGAAGGCTTCGGCTGATACCACGACGCCGGGATACCCATAACTACTCCCACGTAGATGGTTAGTGCGTATAGACCAAATGGCCAGACTTAGATCAAATACCCAGATCTCGTTAAGCGTGTTAAGTATCCGCGAACGTCGACCAGGGCCAGGCCCACCTCTCTCCTAGGTGGTCGGAACCTGCCCTGCCGCTCCGCCTCAAAACTCCACTCGCGGGTGCTCCTCAAGCCGACCCGTCTTTAGTCACCACATGTATCATGTATAAAGTATATAGCATATACCCGTGATCAACTCCCGAGTGATCACGGCCCGATAGTATAGCATGGCAGACGGACAAGGATGTAGGGCCACTGATGATAAACTAGCATCCTATACTAAGCAATAGGATTGCAGGTAAAGATAACAACAGTAGTAGCAAGGACAGGCTATGCATCAGTATAGGATTAACGGGAAGCAGTAACATGCTACGCTACTCTAATGCAAGCAGTATAGAGAAGAGTAGGCGATATCTGGTGATCAAAGGGGGGGCTTGCCTGGTTGCTCTGGCAAGAGAGAGGGGCCGTCAACTCCGTAGTCGTACTGGGTAGCAGCGGCGTCGGTCTCGGTGTCTAGCGAGAGAAGAGGGGGAAGAAACAATAAATATTTAAGCAAACAGATGCATAGCGATGCATGACATGACAAGTATCGGTGCTAGGGGTGCCCTAACGCGGTATGAGGTGATACCGGTGAAGGGGGGAAACATCCGGGAAAGAATCCCCGGTGTTTCGCGTTTTCGGGCAGAGGAGCCGGAGGGGGAAAGTTGCGAGTTTGCTATGCTAGGGATGCGTGGCGGACGAACGGGCTGCGTATTCGAATTCGTCACGTCGTTCTGAGCAACTTTCATGTACAAAGTATTTTCATCCGAGTTACGGATTAAAAGATATGATTTTCTAAAGATTTAAATCATTTTCTGATTTTAATTATATATTTAATTCCAACATTATCCAAAACAGTGTGTGATGACGTAGGCATGACATCAGAGTGATGTCAGCAGGTCAACTGGTCGGTTGACCAGTCAAAACTGACAGGTGGGTCCAGTGGGACCCACATGTCATTGTCAAGGGCCTTAACAAAGTTTTAAAACTAACTAAAATGGGTTAATTAATGGGTGGCCCCAGCAGTCAGTGTCTAATTAGGTTTTAGTTAATTAACTTATTTAATTAGTAGTTTATTTATTTGTTTTCATTTGTTTTATGGCATGGGGCCCGCATGTCAGTGGCAGTAGCTGCCACGTCAGCGAAGTTGACTTGGTCAACGTGGTCAATTGGGGCCCCCAGGCCCACAGGCAGCGACCCAGGGGTGGGGCCCGCCTAGCCATGTCGGCGGACGGTGCCGGAGCGACTCCGGCGACCCAACAGAGGCGGCCCCTCGCCGGAGTTGGCCGGAATCGCGCTACGGGGTACCAAATCGGGCGCGGCCAGGCTCTCTGGAACGGCCTCTTCGCGCCGCGTCCGATGGAGGGGAGCACGACGGCGGGGGTGGCCGGAATGGTCGCCTAGAGCTGCGGGCGTCGGTGGGAGAGCGGCGTAAGGTGCGCAAGGGGAGGGGCGAGCCGTAGGCGAGCGCGGAGCAGGGGGACGCGGGAGCGAGGCGGGCGTGCAGACACGCGCGGGCGGCGAGCGCGTCCGCGCAGGGGCCAAGCATGGCCAGGGCACGACCCGGTCGCGTCGAGCGCTGGTCAGGGGAGGGAGTGGCTGCAGGCAGCGGGCGGGGCTCGGCGGTGAGCGCGCGTGCGTGCGCGCGGACGGCGCAGACGATGGAGGGGAAAGAGTGGAGGTCGGGGCCTCACTGCGAGGCGTAGGGACGTGGCAGCGATGGTTGAGGCGGAGTCGGGGACGACGGTGCCGGCGAGGAGGAAGGCGACGGTGGCGTCGGGGGTCGAGGCGGCGAGGTCCAGGCGGCGGCGCGGGCCCCGGGCGACGACGGGCGGCATTAGGCGGGCGCAAGGCGAGCGGCGGCGAGCGCAGGGGCGCTGCCCCGATCTGGATCGGGGGCGGGTGCAGAGGCATGGGGGGAAGTGGGGGAGTGGGGCGACGGGTAGTGGCTAGGGTTTCGGGGTCCAGGGATAAGGGGAGTGGGGGTGGGCCGGTTGGGCCTGTTGGCCTGATGGCTAGCTGGGCCATTCGGCCCAGGGGGAGGGGGTTCTCTTTTTTTTTGTTGTGTTTGTTTTTGTTTTTTTTCTGTTCTTTTTATTTATTTTCTTTTCTGTTTTATTTTGTTCCACATTGTAATTTAGTTTTGTGAAGTAGCAAAAATGATCCCTAAATTGGTAATAGGAATTATACCACTGCCACAATTAACTTGGCACCTAAATATATTAGTTTGTAATTGTTTATCATTTTAAAGCATTTAAATAATCATTTTTGCTACTGTTTTAGTTTATTTAGTGCATTTAAGTATTTTATTAAGAGATGATTTCTTCACCAGCATTTATTATGGATTATTAGACACATTAGGGACAATTTAGTTTTGACTTTTGAAAACTTTAATTGTTTTGACTTTAATTCAAATTTGAATTTGGTTCGGTTCCGAGCTAACACGAGATTATCAACAATAATCGAGGTGATGTGGCGTCATTACCAGAGGGTTACTGTAGCTTGATTACCCGGGCGTCACACAATTCATCCATTAACAGGTTCAAACAAGCATGGCAAAAGAGCAAATGATAACAGGTTTCAGACTTAGTGAAATTTAACACAAGTCTGGAATTTAACAACAGGTAGCACACTTTGGAGCATGAAAACTATATGCTACAGGAACTTAACATGGCAAATCAAGGCATGAAATGAAGCTACTCAAAGCACTTATAAAAAACCCTTAGTGACCTTGAGCCAAAAGGGATCATAAAATACAATTGCAAGCATGCGAACATGGCAAAAGCATAATCAGATTACAGACTTAGAGAAAAACTGGAGCATGCAAATCTGTTAACGAGTAGGCATGTTCACGAGCTCGATGCACTCGCTACAGAGCATGGCATGACAAACTAAGCATACACCCATCAAGAATACATATCATAGAATCTATACATGGCAAGAATAACAACATAACATGCACGGATCAATAAAAACATCCTCGGCAAAATCGCTAACAAGTCAACAATCTGCGAGGATTCACGAAATATCAAAAGTAGAGCTCGATTGACTCAAGCTACGGTGCTCCATAAATGCAAACAAAGACATGGATGGATAGAGCACCATAATTTTAACAAATCATCCTTACTGATCATCCTCAAAAGAGGCACGGATCACTAGGAAACAACATGAACATATGGCATAATGACAAAATCAGGACAAGGACTTGGAGAAATTCTAAGTCCCTGAAATCAGCATTAACGAATGCACCACTTTGCAAGCTTGTGCTAGTCACCACACATATCACAAAAATACATGGTAAGAACCTCTGTAAAGATGGCATGGCATATAAGAAAACTCATGTAGAGCTCAAGAGCATATCATGCACACATTAATCATGGCAAAAATGACAAATAGCTATTTGATGAAACAGATCTGACAATTTAACCATATAGCCCTCTTCCAACAGCATTTCGGGCATCAAGATGTGCTCAAATGAAAATGATGCAATGAGATTAAATGATATACTCTCTGAGACGAACATTTTGATATGCTATACGTGCAAATCGGAGCTACGAATGCGGAGTTACGATGCGATGAACAATGCTAAAAATATGGAAAAACTGGGGACTTGGAGAGAGGCAAAAGTCAACCCTAGGGTTTACTATAGCACCGGATCCAGATTGGGCATGGACTTCGAGGCGGCGACGGGTCTCGCCGGATCTCCGCCGGAGAAGTGACCGGAGGAGGCCGGGGTGGGCGGAGCCGGCCGGATCCGGGCGGCGCGCGGCAGTCGGCGGTACGGCGAGTCGGCGGCCGCCGGCGTCGAGGCGGAGCGGGGCGGCACGGCGAACAGTGCGGTGGCGGGGCGGAGTCAGCTGGGCGGCGCGCGGGCGAGCCAGGGAAGCGGGCGGCGGCGGGCGCGGAGCGGGCTGCGGGGGCCGGCGCTGGGCCTGGCGGGCCGACGCGGTCGGGCGGCGATGTGGGGCTCCCGCGGGACATGTGGCGAGCGGTGGTTGGCCGGGGGGAGCGGGGCGGACGTGTCCGGCCTGGTCAGACGCGTCTGGCGGCTGGAGGTGGAAGGAGACTAGGTTTAGGGTTGAAATGACCCGGGATTTCGGGGGGAGGTCTAGTTTTATAGGTAGGAGGAGCTAGGAGGCTCCAAATTGAGCACGGTTTGCGGCCACGCGATCGTGATCGAACCACCGAGACTATGGAGAGGGTTTAGGTGGGTTTTGGGCCACTTTGGAGAGGTGTTGGGCTGCAACACAAACGAGGCCTTCTCGGTCCCTCGGTTAACCGTTGGAGTATCAAACGAAGTCCAAATGGTACGAAACTTGACAGGTGGTCTACCGGTAGTAAACCAAGGCCGCATGACAAGTCTCGGTCCAATCCGGAAATGTTTAACCCCCACACACGAAAAGAGGTAGAAAGGACCACCGGAGGAGATAGGAGCGCCAGAATGCAAAACGGACAACGGGGAAAAAGCTCGGATGCATGAGACGAACACGTATGCAAATGCAATGCACATGATGACATGATATGAGATGCATGACAAAAGCAACAACACACGGAGAAAAAAACCCGAACCCGAGGAAAATAAAATAACTTAGCACCGGAAACGGCAAGAGTTGGGATACATATAAGGTAAATTACATCTGGGGTGTTACAACACTCCACCACTACGAAAGGATCTCGTCCCGAGATCTAGGACTAGAAAAATTCCGGGTACTCAGAACGGAGGTGATCCTCGCGTTCCTAGGTAGCTTCACGGTCGGAATGGTGTGACCACTTGACTTTGAGAAATTTGATTGACTTATTGCGAGTCTTGCATTCAGTCTCTTCAAGAATAGCAACGGGGTGCTCACGATAAGAAAGGTCTTCTTGGAGATCAATGTCTTCGAAGTTGACGGTGTGGTCAGGGGTCTTGAAGCACTTGCGGAGCTGAGAGACATGGAACACGTCATGCACATTTGCAAAGTTTGAAGGAAGCTCGAGTTGATAGGCGAGATCGCCTCTCTTGCTGACGATCTTGAAAGGACCCACGTATCTAGGGGCAAGCTTCCCTTTGATACTGAAGCAACGAGTACCTTTCATTGGAGAGACGCGGAGGTAAACATGGTCTCCGATCTCGAAGGCCAAATGACGATGCTTACTATCATAGTATCTCTTCTGGCGCGATTGCGTTGCTTTGAGGTTATCACGAATGACTTTGCACATTTCCTCTGCCTCTGTGATCAAGTCATTTCCAAGAAGTTGACGTTCACCGGTCTCTGACCAGTTAAGAGGAATACGGCACTTCCTGCCATAGAGAATTTCAAATGGGGCCTTGCCCGAACTTGCTTGAAAACTGTTGTTGTAGGAAAACTCGGTGTATGGAAGACAATCTTCCCACTTCATACCGAAGGAGATAACGCAAGCCCTGAGCATATCTTTGAGAATCTGATTGACACGCTCGACTTGACCGCTAGTTTGAGGATGAAAAGTTGTGCTGAAACGGATGTTGGTGCCCATGGCCTTCTAAAAAGAATCCCAAAACTTGGAGGTAAAGATGCTGCCATGGTCTGAAGAAATCAACTGTGGAATGCCATGCAGAGAGACAATTCGAGAGGTATACAGCTCCGCCAATTGAGCTGCAGTGATAGACTCTTTGATAGGCAGAAAGTGGGCCACTTTAGTGAGTTTGTCGATGACAACGAATACAGCATCATTGCCATGCTTGCACTTTGGAAACCCAGTCACGAAGTCCATCTCAATGTGGTCAAACTTCCATTCTGGAATGGCAAGAGGTTGGAGGAGACCAGCTGGTCGTTGGTGTTCTGCCTTCACTCTTCTGCAGACATCACATTCATTCATGAACTGAGCAATCTCGCGCTTCATTCGAGTCCACCAATAAGCCTGCTTGAGGTCCTGGTACATCTTCATACTCCCAGGGTGGATGGAGAGGAGTGAATTGTGAGCCTCGTTCATGATGACTTTACGAAGGTCACCTTTAGGCACAACAATGCGATCCTCGAAGAAGAGAGTATCCTTGTCATCAAGGCGATAGCACTTGTACTTGGGTTGACTCTTGGCAATCCCAATCTTCACCTTCTTCACCATAGCATCAAGAAGTTGAGCCTCACGAATCTGATCTTCCAAAGTAGGAGAGACTTGAAGGTTGGCGAGGAAACCTTGAGGAACAACTTGCAGATTGAGTTTGCGGAATGCTTCACAAATCTCGAATTGGTAAGGCTTGATAATCAGACTGTTGCAGTAAGCCTTCCTGCTCAATGCGTCAGCAATCACATTGGTCCTGCCTGGAGTATATTCGATACTCGGATTATACTCTTGAATCATTTCGACCCAACGAGTCTGCCTGAGGTTGAGATTAGGCTGAGTGAAGATGTACTTGAGACTCTTGTGGTCAGTGAAGATGTCCACTTTTCTTCCCAATAAGAGATGTCTCCAAGTCAAAAGAGCATGCACAACTGCCGCCAACTCGAGGTCATGAGTGGGGTAGTTCTTCTCGTTGGGCTTCAACTGGCGAGAGGTATAAGCCACAACTTTCTTCTCTTGCATCAACACTGCACCAAGACCTTGAAGAGAGGCATCGCAGAAGACCTCGAATGGTTTGGATTCATCAGGAGGAGTCAGAACTGGAGCAGTGGCCAATTTCTCTTTCAGGGTGTTGAAAGCAATGTCACATTCAGGAGACCAAACGTACTTGACGTGTTTCTGGAGAAGGTTTGAAAGAGGCTTCGCGATCTTTGAAAAGTTCTCAATGAACCTTCGACAATAGCTTGCGAGACCAAGGAAGCTGCGGAGTTGCTTCACGTTCTGAGGTGGTTCCCAATTCACAATTGCAGACACCTTCTCAGGATTCACCGCTATGCCCTTGGCAGAGATGATATGCCCAAGATAGAGAACCTCATCGAGCCAAAACTCACACTTTGAGAACTTTGCGTGGAACTGATGTTCTCTGAGCTTATCGAGCACCAAACGCAAATGTTTGGCATGATCTTCCTTGTTCTTCGAAAAGACCAGAATGTCATCGAGATAGACCAAAACGAAGTCATTTGTGTAGGCGTTGAAGATGAAGTTCATCATGCGAGAGAAAGTCGGAGGAGCGTTGACGAGGCCAAAAGACATGACAGTGTATTCATATGAATCATAGCTTGTTCTGAAAGCTGTCTTGGGAATATCTTGCTCACGGATTTGAATCTGGTGATAGTCCATACGAAGATCAAGCTTGGAGAATACTTGAGCACCTTTGAGTTGATCGAACAGCTCATTGATGTTGGGAAGTGGGTACTTGTTCTTTATAGTCTTCTTGTTCAATGGATGGTAGTCAACACAAAGTCGGTCCGTTCCATCCTTCTTCTTCACAAAAAGAACTCCACAACCCCACGGAGAAGAACTAGGTCGGATGAGACCCATTTGCTCTTGAATATCGAGTTGCTTCTTCAGCTCCTTCAACTCTTCAGGTCCAAGCTTGTAAGGACGTTTGCAAACAGGTTCCGTGCCAGGCTCAAGATCGATGACGAATTCAACTGGCCGGTGCGGAGGCATTCCTGGAAGCTCTTCTGGAAAGATGTCTTGATATTCGCAAACGACTGAAATTTGAGAGATGGCATCCAGTTCACCCTTCTCATTGAGAGAAAACAGACAGATGGTATCGTCATTAGCGGCAAAGACAATTACATCCTCAGACGAATGAGTCAATTGAATCTGCCTAGCAGCACAATCAAGTTGAGCCTTGTGCTTAGAAAGCCAGTCCATTCCAAGAATAAGATCAATATCCGAGTTACCAAGAACCATTGGAGAAGCCAGAAACTTGAAATCACCCATCATGATAGAAACATCCGGAACTATTGAAGTAGCCCTCATAGACTTAGCCAGAGAAACCACTCCCATAGGTTTACCCAACATTTGCGAAACGAAGTCATGCTTGGAAACAAATGATCTTGACATGAAACAATGCGATGCACCAGTGTCAGAAAGAACTTTAGCAGGAACAGAGTTAACTGGAAAGTTACCCATGATGACATCTGACGAGTCCTCTGCCTGAGCTGCATTCAGCAAGTTGACCTTGGCGTGCTTGGGGTTATGCTTGACCACAGTTGTACTTGCTGATCTCATAGGAGGAGGAGGAGGGAGACGCCTCTGATTGAAGCATTTGTTGGCATAGTGACCCTTCTGTTGGCACTTGTTGCATGTGACCTCTAAAAGCGGACGGTGATACGGAGCACTTGATCTTTGAGCTTGAGACGAAGTCTTGTTCTGAAAGCCAGGGTTGGGTGGGTGGGAAGATCCACTGCCACCTTTGCTCTTCTGCTGATAAGGCTGACGAAACAGAGGAGGAGGAAGCCAATACTTCTGCTGCTTAGCCACTTGAGTTGAGGAAGAAGGAGTAGCATCTCTGACTCGCTTCTTGGAAGCATCGCACTTCAGTTGAGCAGTCTCTTGCTTCATTGCCATGTTGTAAAACTCATCGTACCTCTTGGGCTCAAAGAGAACGAGAGCTAGCTGGATTTCTTCTATGAGACCACCCCTGAATTGGTATATCATGATCTTCTCGTCGGGGACGTCCTGCTTAGCAAAACGGGCGAGCTTCTGAAACATCTTGTTGTACTCGTAGACAGACATAGAGCCTTGCTTCAGGTTGCGGAATTCCTCATGCTTGCTTTCAACCACGCTCTGAGGAATATGATGAGCTTTGAAGTCTTGACGGAATTCATCCTAGGTAATCACACGGCCTCCTCTGGAATCTTTGTACTACTGAAACCATTCTGCAGCTTGGTCTTTGAGTTGGAAGGAAGCGAACTTGACAAAGTCCTCAGGACTGACATTACTGCACTCGAAATGCTTGCATAAGTCCATGAGCCAATCATCAACGTCTGTTGCCTCAACACAGTTGTTGAAGGTCTTTGGCTGGTTAGCAAGGAACTGGTTGAGTGTAGCAAAGTGATTCTGATTGTTGCCTTGACCCTGGTTCGCTTGGTTGCGCTCTTGAAGAAGTTGCATGATCAGCTGCGTGTTTGCATTGGTAGCGGCCATCACAGCTTGCCATGCCTCCGGAGGTGGAGTGGTGGTGGCGGATCAGGATTCGGAGTCGTGCGCGTTGGAGGAGCCATCCTGAAGAGGTTGACATCCATTAGCACATAGATAGACAAATATTGAAGCTGAATCAAACGGGTTGAAATTGCAACATATAGTCTTCACATCCGAATAAAATGAACGAATGCATTCCAATTGAAATGGTCACATATCCATAAATTGAGAAGCCACTTAGAATTGATGTAGAAGAATAAAACCAACAAGGTACGGAGCAAGAACGAATACTCGGTAAGGATCACCCAATCTCAAACCAAATATCCGTGGAAGAAGAACTAGAGCTACAAGAATTCCCACCTATGAAACTCCCGAACCTTTCCGGTTATGCAATCAGGTGTTGGGGATACAGGGGAAGCATAATATCTCACCCAAATCTAGCAAATCCTACATCCAGCTGTATCCATCCTTCAACACATAACCGAGAAAAACTCCAGAAATTGTCTACCTCAACCTTTGAAAAGCATTCGTTATACAAGTTATGGCAATACTCCCGAACTCCTGCCCCAGTACTGGGTGGCGTCGAGGTTATCTCACCAACAACTGCATAAAAGAGATTTTCGATGTCGGCGAACCTAAACTTAGGTATTCCAGAACTGCAACGATAAAATTGTGACGACAACACCTTGGAGCTCAACTCCCCGAGACACTGCCAAAACCATTAATGACAGGAGGCACCAAGAACAATGTTCTCGTCACAAATTGATCGGAACGATTCCAAGATACCCGCGTGATCCTAAAAAAATTAGTGAAATTTGAGAAGAGAAGAGTCAAAACTCTACGTCAGGATGCCTTACCAGAGCGATGAAGGGACTGGGGAGTAAAAGAATTCCTAAACTCTCCGATATATAATTCCTAAATGACTCAAAACATTTTTCTAGACTCAACAACGCCAGCTAATCGATCAAGCAGGGGGGCTCCTGAGGTCGGGGAAGGCTCTGATTACCAACTTGTAACGCCCTCGATGCGGCTATATCTCCTACGTGTCGAAGCACGACTTAGAGGCATAACCGCATTGAAAGCAATGTCGCAAGTAAGGTAATCTTCACAAACAACCCATGTAAATAGATAATAGGGGAAAAGGTACATAGTTGGCTTACACTCGCCACGTCACACAAATACATGAATAACATTACAATCACCCAATACACTCATGGTCCGACTACGGTACCAAAATAAAAGATCAACCCCAACATGCGACACGGTCCCGATCGCCCCAACTAGGCACCACTACTGATCATCAGGGAAAGACACATAGTAACGACGAGAGTCTTCGTCGAACTCCCACTTGAGCTCAAGCGCATCATCTGGAACGGAATCATCGGTCCCTGCATCTGGTTTGGAAGTAATCTGTGAGTCATGGGGACTCAGCAATCTCGCACCCTCGCGATCAAGACTATTTAGGCTTATAGGAAAGGCAAGGTAATATGTGGAGCTGCAGCAAGCGACTAGCATATATGGTGGCTAACCTGTTCGCAAAGAGAGCGAGAAGAGAAAGCAAAGCACGAACGAAGAACTATGATCAAGAAGTGATCCTAGAACAGCCTACGTCAAGCATTACTCCAACACCGTGTTCACTTCCCGGACTCCACCGAGAAGAGACCATCACGGTTACACACGCGGTTGATTCATTTTAATTAAGTTAAGTTTCAAGTTATCTACAACCGGACATTAACAAATTCCCATCAGCCCATAATCGCGGGCACGGCTTTCGAAAGTTCAAATCCCTGCAGGGGAGTCCCAACTTAGCCCATCACAAGCTCTCACGGTCAACGAAGGATATTCCTTCTCCCGAGACATTCCGATCAGACTCGGTATCCCGGTTCTACAAGACATCCTCGACAAAGGTAAAACAAGTCCAGCAAGACCACCCGCTGTGCCGACAAATCTCGATAGGAGCTGCACATATCTCGTTCTCAGGGCACACCGGATAAGCTAAGCGTACGGGAGCCAATGTAACCCAAGTTGCCAAGGGACGGCCCCGCATGGTGCTCTGGGTTGGACCAACACTTAGAGAAGCACCGGCCCGGGGGTTTAAAATAAAGATGGCCCTTGAGTCCGCGAAACCCAAGGGAAAAAGAGGCTAGGTGGCGAATAGTAAAACCAATGTTGGGCATTGCTCGAAGAGTTTTATTCAAGGCGAACTGTCAAGGGGTTCCCATTATAACCCAACCGCGTAAGGAACGCAAAATCCGGGAACATAACACCGATATGACGGAAACTAGGGCGGCAAGAGTGGAACAAAACACTAGGAAAAAGGCCGAGCCACCCTTTACCAAGTATATAGATGCATTAAGATAACAAGATAATATGGTGATATCCCAACAATAAACAATGTTCCAACAAGGAACGATCTCCCATCTTCACCTGCAACTAGCAACGCTATAAGAGGGGCTGAGCAAAGCGGTAACATAGCCAATCAAAAGTTTGCTAGGATATGGTGGGTTAGAGGTTTGACATGGCAATTTGGGAGGCAGGATAAGCAAGTGGTAGGTATCGTAGCATAGGCATAGCAAAAGAGCGAGCATCTAGCAAGCAAAGATAGAAGTGATTTCGAGGGTATGATCATCTTGCCTGCAAAGTTGTCAGAGTTGACTTGATCCTCGTAAGCAAACTCAACGGGCTCCTCGTTAGCGAACTCGTCTCTCGGCTCTACCCAAACAACACAAACAAGCAAAGGAACACAATCAACCGCGTGCAATGCTCAAACGATATGATGCGAACATGGTATGCTATGCGGGATGCGATAAGTGATGCATATGCAAGATTTGACAAAGAATGATTGGACCTGGCCTCAACTTGGAAATCTAAGAGTTCCACTAGAAAGGTGAGGTGATTTCGGTGGAAATCGATATAAAGATCACCGGAATCGGATGCACGGTTTGGAAATGGCAAGCAAAACAAATATGGCACCGGTCTGCGATAAACAGCAAGTAGCCATCTAAATGCATCAAGATAAATATGCTACAACACTCAAACATGACAACAAAATACAAGGCAGGGATCCACTCATGATGCTTGACAAAAGATGAACACTGAGCTACGGCCAATTCATCCATTAACAAGTTCAAACAAGCATCGCAAAAGAGCAAATGATAACAGGTTTCAGACTTAGTGAAATTTAACACAAGTCTGGAATTTAACAACAGGTAGCACACTTTGGAGCATGAAAACTATATGCTACAGGAACTTAACATGGAAAAGCAAGGCATGAAATGAAGCTACTCAAAGCACTTATAAAAAATCCCTTAGTGACCTTGAGCCAAAAGGGATCAGAAAATACAATTGCAAGCATGTGAACATGGCAAAAGCATAATCAGATTACACACTTAGAGAAAAACTGGAGCATGCAAATCTATTAACGAGTAGGCATGTTCACGAGCTCGATGCACTCGCTACAGAGCATGGCATGACAAACTAAGCATACACCCATCAAGAATACATATCATAGAATCTAGACATGGCAAGAATAACAACATAACATGCACGGATCAATAAAAACATCCTCGGCAAAATCGCTAACAAGTCAACAATCTGCCAGGATTCACGAAATATCAAAAGTAGAGCTCGATTGACTCAAGCTACGGTGCTCCATAAATGCAAACAAAGACATGGATGGATAGAGCACCATAATTTTAACAAATCATCCTTACTGATCATCCTCAAAAGAGGCACGGATCACTAGGAAACAACATGAACATATGGCATAATGACAAAATCAGGACAAGGACTTGGAGAAATTCTAAGTCCCTGAAATCAGCATTAACGAATGCACTACTTTGCAAGCTTGTGCTAGTCACCACACATATCACAAAAATACATGGTAAGCACCTCTGTAAAGATGGCATGGCATATAACAAAACTCATGTAGAGCTCAGGAGCATATCATGCACACATTAATCATGGCAAAAATGACAACTAGCTATTTGATGAAACAGATCTGACAATTTAACCATATAGCCCTCTTCCAACAGCATTTAGGGCATTAAGATGAGCTCAAATGAAAATGATGCAATGAGATGAAATGATATACACTCTGAGATGAACATTTTGATATGCTACACGCGCAAATTGGCGCTACGGATGCGGAGTTACGATGCGATGAACAATGCTAAAAATATGGAAAAACTGGGGACTTACAGAGAGGCCAAAGTCAACCCTAGGGTTTACTGTAGCACCGGATCCAGATCGGGCACGGACTTCGGGGCGGCGGCGGGTCTCGCCGGATCTCCGCCGGAGAAGTGATCGGAGGAGGCCGGGGTGGGCAGAGCCGGCCGGATCCGGGCGGCACCGGCGAGAGGAGGCGGCGGGGCGACGAGGGGAACTCCGGGCGGTGCGCGGCAGTCGGCGGTACGGCGAGTCGGCGGCCGCCGGCGTCGAGGCGGAGCGGGGCGGCGCGGCGAACAGTGCGGCAGCGGGGCGGAGTCGGCTGGGCGGCGCGCGGGCGAGCCAGGGAAGCAGGCGGGGCGGGCACGAAGCGGGCTGCGGGGGCCGGCGCTGGGCCTGGCGGGTCGGCGCGGTCGGGCGGCGATGTGGGGCTCCCGCGGGACACGTGGCGAGCGGTGGTTGGCCGGGGGAGCGGGGCGGACGTGTCCGGCCTGGTCGGACGCGTCCGGCGGCTGGAGGTGGAAGGAGACTAGGTTTAGGGTTGAAATGACCCGGGATTTCGGGGGGAGGTCTAGTTTTATAGGTAGGAGGAGCTAGGAGGCTCCAAATTGAGCACGGTTTGCGGCCACGCGATCGTGATCGAACGACCGAGACTATGGAGAGGGTTGAAGGAAATATGCCCTAGAGGCAATAATAAAGTTATTATTTATTTCCTTATATCATGATAAATGTTTATTATTCATGCTAGAATTGTATTAACCGGAAACATAATACATGTGTGAATACATAGACAAACAGAGTGTCACTAGTATGCCTCTACTTGACTAGCTCGTTAATCAAAGATGGTTATGTTTCCTAACCATGGACAAATAGTTGTTATTTGATTAACGGGATCACATCATTAGGTGAATGATCTGATTGACATGACCCATTCCATTAGCTTAGCACCCGATCGTTTAGTATGTTGCTATTGCTTTCTTCATGACTTATACATGTTCCTATGACTATGAGATTATGCAACTCCCATTTGCCGGAGGAACACTTTGTGTGCTACCAAATGTCACAACGTAACTGGGTGATTATAAAGGAGCTCTACAGGTGTCTCCAAAGGTACATGTTGGGTTGGCGTATTTCGAGATTAGGATTTGTCACTCCGATTGTCGCAGAGGTATCTCTGGGCCCTCTCGGTAATGCACATCACATAAGCCTTGCAAGCATTGCAACTAATGAGTTAGTTGTGAGATGATGTATTACGGAATGAGTAAAGAGACTTGCCGGTAACAAGATTGAACTAGGTATTGAGATACCGACGATCGAATCTCGGGCAAGTAACATACCGATGACAAAGGGAACAACGTATGTTGTTATGCGGTCTGACCGATAAAAGATCTTCGTAGAATATGTAGGAGCCAATATGAGCATCCAGGTTCCGCTATTGGTTATTGACCGGAGACGTGTCTCGGTCATGTCTACATTGTTCTCGAACCCATAGGGTCCGCACGCTTAAGGTTTTGATGACAGTTATTTTATGAGTTTATGCATTTTGATGTACCGAAGTTTGTTCGGAGTCCCGGATGTGATCACGGACATGACGAGGAGTCTCGAAATGGTCGAGACATAAAGATTGATATATTGGAAGCCTATATTTGGATATCGGAAGTGTTCCAGCTGAAATCAGGATTTTACTGGAGTACCGGGAGGTTACCAGAAGCCCCCGGGAGGTATATGGGCCTTAGTGGGCTTTAGTGGAAGAGAGGAGAGGTGGCCAAGGCTGGGCTGCGCGCCCCTCCCCCCTAGTCCGAATAGGACAAGGAGAGGGGGCCGGCGCCCCCCTTCCTTCTCTCTCTCCTCTTTCCCCCCTCCCGAATCCTATTCCAACTAGGAAAGGGGGGAATCCTACTCCCGGAGGGAGTAGGACTCCTCCTGGCGCGCCCTCTCCTGGCCGGCCGCACCCCCCCCCTTGATCCTTTATATACGGAGGCAGGGGCACCCCATAGAGACACAAGTTGATCCACGTGATCATATTCTTAGCCGTGTGCGGTGCCCCCTTCCACCATAGTCCTCGATAATATTATAGCGGTGCTTAGGCGAAGCCCTGCGACGGTAGTACATCAAGATCATCACCACGCCGTCGTGCTGACGGAACTCTTCCCCGACACTTTGCTGGATCGGAGTCCGGGGATCGTCATCGAGCTGAACGTGTGCTAGAACTCGGAGGTGTCGTAGTTTCGGTGCTTGATCGGTCGGGCCGTGAAGACGTACGACTACATCAACCATGTTGTGCTAACGCTTCCGTTGTCGATCTACGAGGGTACGTAGATCACACTCTCCCCTCTCGTTGCTATGCATCACCATGATCTTGCGTGTGCGTAGGAAATTTTTTGAAATTACTACGTTACCCGACAGTGGCATCCGAGCCTAGGTTTTATATGTTGATGTTATATGCACGAGTAGAACACAAGTGAGTTGTGGGCGATATAAGTCATACTGCTTACCAGCATGTCATACTTTGGTTCGGCGGTATTGATTGGACGAAGCGGCCCAGACCGACATTACGCGTACGCTTACGCGAGACCGGTTCTCCCGACGTGCTTTGCACAAAGGTGGCTAGCGGGTGACAGTTTCTCCAACTTTATTTGAACCAAATGTGGCTACGCCCAGTCCTTGCGAAGGTTAAAACATCACCAACTTGACAAACTATCGTTGTGGTTTTGATGCGTAGGTAAGATTGGTTCTTGCTTAAGCCCGTAGCAGCCACGTAAAACTTGCAACAACAAAGTAGAGGACGTCTAACTTGTTTTTGCAGGGCATGTTGTGATGTGATATGGTCAAGACATGATGCTAAATTTTATTGTATGAGATGATCATGTTTTGTAACCGAGTTATCGGCAACTGGCAGGAGCCATATGGTTGTCGCTTTATTGTATGCAATGCAATCGCGCTGTAATGCTTTACTTTATCACTAAGCGGTAGCGATAGTCGTGGAAGTATAAGATTGGCGAGACGACAACGATGCTACGATGGAGATCAAGGTGTCGCGCCGGTGACGATGGTGATCACGACGGTGCTTCGAAGATGGAGATCACAAGCACAAAATGATGATGGCCATATCATATCACTTATATTGATTGCATGTGATGTTTATCTTTTGTGCATCTTATCTTGCTTTGATTGACGGTAGCATTATAAGATGATCTCTCACTAATTATCAAGAAGTGTTCTCCCTGAGTATGCACCGTTGCGAAAGTTCTTGGTGCTGAGACACCACGTGATGATCGGGTGTGATAGGCTCTACGTTCAAATACAACGGGTGCAAAACAGTTGCACACGCGGAATACTCAGGTTATACTTGACGAGCCAAGCATATACAGATATGGCCTCGGAACACGGAGACCGAAAGGTCGAGCGTGAATCATATAGTAGATATGATCAACATAGTGATGTTCATCAATGAAACTACTGTTGGAAATATGCCCTAGAGGCAATAATAAAAGCATTATTATTATATTTCCTTGTTCATGATAATTGTCTTTATTCATGCTATAATTGTGTTATCCGGAAATCGTAATACATGTGTGAATAACAGACACCAATATGTCCCTAGTGAGCCTCTGGTTGATTAGCTCGTTGATCAACAGATAGTCATGGTTTCCTGACTATGGACATTGGATGTCATTGATAACGAGATCACATCATTAGGAGAATGATGTGATGGACAAGACCCAATCCTAAACATAGCACAAGATCGTATAGTTCGTTTGCTAGAGTTTTCCAATGTCAAGTATCTTTTCCTTAGACCATGAGATCGTGTAACTCCCGGATACCGTAGGAGTGCTTTGGGTATACCAAACGTCACAACGTAACTGGGTGACTATAAAGGTAGACTACGGGTATCTCCGAAAGTGTCTGTTGAGTTGACATGGATCAAGACTGGGATTTGTCACTCCGTATGATGGAGAGGTATCGCTGGGCCCACTCGGTAATGCATCATCATAATGAGCTCAAAGTGACCAAGTGTCTAGTCACGGGATCATGCATTGCGGTACGAGTAAAGTGACTTGCCGGTAACGAGATTGAACGAGGTATTGGGATACCGACGATCGAGTCTCGGGCAAGTAACATATCGATTGACAAAGGGAATTGCGTACGGGGTTGATTGAATCCTCGACATCGTGGTTCATCCGATGAGATCATCGTGGAGCATGTGGGAGCCAACATGGGTATCCAGATCCCGCTGTTGGTTATTGACTGGAGAGTCGTCTCGGTCATGTCTGCTTGTCTCCCGAACCCGTAGGGTCTACACACTTAAGGTTCGGTGACGCTAGGGTTGTGAAGATATGTATATGCAGTAACCCGAATGTTGTTCGGAGTCCCGGATGAGATCCCGGACGTCACGAGGAGTTCCGGAATGGTCCGGAGGTAAAGAATTATATATAGGAAGTGCTGTTTCGGGCATCGGGACAAGTTTCGGGGTTATCGGTATTGTACCGGGACCACCGGAAGGGTCCCGGGGGTCCACCGGGTGGGGCCACCTATCCCGGAGGGCCCCATGGGCTGAAATAGGAGGGAACCCAGCCCATAGTGGGCTGGGGCGCCAGCCCCTATAGGCCCATGCGCCTAGGGTTTCCACCATGGAAGAGTCCATGTGGTGGAAGGCACCCCTAGGTGCCTTGGGGGGAGGGAAACCTCCCCTTGGCCGCCGCCCCCCCTAGTAGATCTCATCTACTAGGGCCGGTGCCCCCCCCATGGCACCCCTATATATAGTGGGGGGAGAGGAGGGATTTTAGACCAGCCCCTGGCGCCTCCATCTCCCCCCGTTACGTCTCTCCCTCGTAGTCTTGGCGAAGCCCTGCTTCTGTGACGCCCTGCATCCACCACCACGCCATC
The DNA here is from genome assembly GCF_003073215.2 of Triticum urartu. NCBI lineage: Eukaryota > Viridiplantae > Streptophyta > Magnoliopsida > Poales > Poaceae > Triticum > Triticum urartu. The sequence continues at coordinate 292,984,887 of NC_053027.1, forward strand.
GTGCTGCTGGATCTTCATCAACCTCTCCTCCCCCCTTGCTGGATCAAGAAGGAGGAGACGTCTCCCGTCCCGTACGTGTGTTGAACGCGGAGGTGCCGTCCGTTCGGCGCTGGTCATCGGTGATTTGGATCACGTCGAGTACGACTACATCATCACCGTTCTTTTGAACGCTTCCGTGCGCCATCTACAAAGGTATGTAGATGCATCCGATGACTCCTTGCTAGATGAACTCCTAGATGATCTTGGTGAAACGAGTAGGAAAATTTTTGTTTTCTGCAACGTTCCCCAACAGTGGTATCAGAGCTAGGTCTATGCGTAGTTCTTCTTGCGCGAGTAGAACACAATTAGTTGTGGGCGTAGATTTGTCAACTTTCTTGCCGTTACTAGTCTTTTCTTGTTTCAGCGGTATTGTGGGATGAAGCGGCCCGGACCAACCTTACACGTACGCTTACGTGAGACCGGTTCCACCGACTAATATGCACTAGTTGCATAAGGTGGCTGGCGGGTGTCTGTCTCTCCCACTTTAGTTGGAGCGGATTCGATGAACAGGGTCCTTATGAAGGGTAAATAGAAGTTGACAAATCACGTTGTGGCTTTAACGTAGGTAAGAAGACGTTCTTGCTAGAACCCTAATTCAGCCACGTAAAACTTGCAACAACAATTAGAGGACGTCTAACTTGTTTTTGCAGCAAGTGGTTTGTGATATGATATGGCCAAAGTTGTGATGAATGATGAATGATCTATATGTGATGTATGAGATGTTCATGCTATTGTAATAGGAATCACGACTTGCATGTCGATGAGTATGACAACCGGCAGGAGCCATAGGAGTTGTCTTTATTCTTTTATATGACCTGCGTGTCATCGAGGAACGCCATGTAAATTACTTTACTTTATTGCTAAACGCGTTAGCCATAGTAGTAGAAGTAATAGTTGGCGAGCAACTTCATGGAGACAGATGATGGAGATCATGATGATGGAGATCATGGTGTCAAGCCGGTGACAAGATGATCATGGAGCCCCAGATGGAGATCAAAGGAGCTATGTGATATTGGCCATATCATGTCACGTTCATTATTTGATTGCATGTGATGTTTATCATGTTTTGCATCTTGTTTACTTAGAACGACGGTAGTAAATAAGATGATCCCTCATACTAATTTCAAGAAGTGTTCCCCCTAACTGTGCACCGTTGCGACAGTTCGCTGTTTCAAAACATCACGTGATGATCGGGTGTTTTATTCAGACGTTCACATACAACGGGTGTAAGACAGATTTACCATGCAAACACTTAGGTTGACTTGACGAGCCTAGCATGTACAGACATGGCCTCGGAACACAGAAGACCGAAAGGTCGAGCATGAGTCGTATAGAAGATACGATCAACATGAAGATGTTCACCGACGTTGACTAGTCCGTCTCACGTGATGATCGGACACGGTCTAGTTAACTCGGATCATGTAATACTTAGATGACTAGAGGGATGTCTAATCTAAGTGGGAGTTCATTAATAATTTGATTAGATGAACTTAATTATCATGAACTTAGTCTAAAATCTTTGCAATATGTCTTGTAGATCAAATGGCCAACGTAGTCCTCAACTTCAACGCGTTCCTAGAGAAAACCAAGCTGAAAGACGATGGCAGCAACTATACGGACTGGGTCCGGAACCTGAGGATCATCCTCATAGCTGCCAAGAAAGATTATGTCCTACAAGCACCGCTAGGTGATCCTCCCGTCCCACAGAACCAAGACGTTATGAACGCTTGGCAGACACGTGTTGACGACTACTCCCTCGTTCAGTGCGGCATGCTTTACAGCTTAGAGCCGGGGCTCCAAAAGCGTTTTGAGAGACATGGAGCATACGAGATGTTCGAAGAGCTGAAAATGGTTTTTCAAGCTCATGCCCGGATCGAGAGATATGAAGTCTCCGATAAGTTCTTCAGCTGTAAGATGGAGGAAAATAGTTCTGTCAGTGAGCACATACTCACTATGTCTGGGTTACATAACCGCTTGTCTCAGCTGGGAGTTAATCTCCTGGATGATGCGGTCATTGACAGAATCCTCCAGTCGCTTCCACCAAGCTACAAGAGCTTTGTGATGAACTTCAACATGCAGGGGATGCAAAAGACCATTCCTGAGTTGTTCTCTATGCTGAAATCAGCGGAGGTAGAAGTCAAGAAGGAACATCAAGTGTTGATGGTCAATAAAACCACTAAGTTCAAGAAAGGCAAGGGTAAAAAGAACTTCAAGAAGGACGGCAAGGAGGTTGCCGCGCCTGGCAAGCAAGCTGCCGGGAAGAAGCCAAAGAATGGACCCAAGCCTGAGACTGAGTGCTTTTATTGCAAGGGAAGCGGTCACTGGAAACGGAACTGCCCTAAGTACTTAGCGAATAAGAAGGCCGGCAAAACAAAAGGTATATGTGATATACATGTAATTGATGTGTACCTTACTAGTGCCCGTGGTAGCTCCTGGGTATTTGATACCGGTGCAGTTGCTCACATTTGTAACTCAAAGCAGGGGCTGCGGAATAAGCGGAAACTGGCAAAGGACGAGGTGACGATGCGCGTCGGGAATGGTTCCAAGGTCAATGTGATCGCCGTCGGCACGCTGCCTCTGCATCTCCCTTCGGGATTAGTTTTAAACCTTAATAATTGTTATTTAGTGCCAGCTTTGAGCATGAACATTGTATCGGGATCTCGTTTAATTCGAGATGGCTACTCTTTTAAATCTGAGAATAATGGTTGTTCCATTTTTATGAGAGATATGTTTTATGGTCATGCTCCTATGGTGAATGGTTTATTCTTTATGAATCTCGAACGTGATGCTACACATGTTCATAATGTGAGTACCAAAAGAAGTAAGGTTGATAATGATAGTCCCACATACTTGTGGCACTGCCGCCTTGGTCACATAGGTGTCAAACGCATGAAGAAGCTCCATGCAGATGGACTTTTAGAGTCTTTTGATTATGAATCATTTGACACATGCGAACCATGCCTTATGGGTAAAATGACCAAGACTCCGTTCTCAGAAACAATGGAGCGAGCAACCGACTTATTGGAAATCATACATACTGATGTGTGCGGTCCAATGAGTGTTGAGGCTCGCGGTGGCTATCGTTATGTTCTCACCCTCACTGATGATTTAAGTAGGTATGGGTATATCTACTTAATGAAACACAAGTCTGAGACGTTTGAAAAGTTCAAAGAATTTCAGAGTGAAGTTGAAAATCATCGTAACAAGAAAATAAAATTCCTACGATCTGATCGTGGAGGAGAATATTTGAGTTACGAGTTTAGTGTACATTTGAAACAATGTGGAATAGTTTCGCAACTCACGCCACCCGGAACACCACAGCGTAATGGTGTGTCCGAACGTTGTAATCGTACTTTACTAGATATGGTGCGATCTATGATGTCTCTTACCAATTTACCGTTATCGTTTTGGGGATATGCTCTAGAGACAGCCGCATTCACGTTAAATAGGGCACCATCAAAATCCGTTAAGACGACGCCTTATGAACTGTGGTTTGGCAAGAAACTAAAGTTGTCATTTCTAAAAGTTTGGGGCTGCAATGCTTATGTGAAAAAGCTTCAACCTGATAAGCTAGAACCCAAATCGGAAAAATGTGTCTTCATAGGATATCCAAAGGAAACTATTGGATACACCTTCTATCACAGATCCGAAGGCAAGACTTTTGTTGCTAAATTCGGAAACTTTCTAGAGAAGGAGTTTCTCTCGAAAGAAGTGAGTGGGAGGAAAGTAGAACTTGATGAGGTAACTGTACCTGCTCCCTTATTGGAAAGTAGTACATCACAGAAACCAGTTTCTGTGACACCTACACCAATTAGTGAGGAAGCTAATGATAATGATCATGAAACTTCAGAACAAGATACTACTGAACCTCGTAGATCAACCAGAGTAAGATCCGTGCCAGAGTGGTACGGTAATCCTGTTCTGGAAGTCATGCTACTAGATCATGATGAACCTACAAACTATGAAGAAGCGATGGTGAGCCCAGATTCCGCAAAATGGCTTGAAGCCATGAAATCTGAGATGGGATCCATGTATGAGAACAAAGTATGGACTTTGGTTGACTTGCCCAATGATCGGCAAGCAATTGAGAATAAATGGATCTTCAAGAAGAAGACTGACGCTGACGGTAATATTACTGTCTACAAAGCTCGACTTGTCGCAAAAGGTTTCGGCAAGTTCAAGGGATTGACTACGATGAGACCTTCTCACCCGTAGCGATGCTTAAGTCTGTCCGAATCATGTTAGCAATTGCCGCATTTTATGATTATGAAATTTGGCAGATGGATGTTAAAACTGCATTCCTGAATGGATTTCTGGAAGAAGAGTTGTATATGATGCAACCAGAAGGTTTTGTCGATCCAAAGGGAGCTAACAAAGTGTGCAAGCTCCAGCGATCCATTTATGGACTGGTGCAAGCCTCTCGGAGTTGGAATAAACGCTTTGATAGTATGATCAAAGCATATAGTTTTATACAGACTTGCGGTGAAGCTTGTATTTACAAGAAAGTGAGTGGGAGCACTACAGCATTTCTGATAAGTATATGTGAATGACATATTGTTGATCGGAAATAATGTAGAATTATTCTGCAAAGCATAAAGGAGTGTTTTTAAAAAAGTTTTTCAAAGAAAGACCTCGGTGAAGCTGCTTACATATTAAGCATCAAAATATATAGAGATAGATCAAGACGCTTGATAAGTTTTTTCAATGAGTACATACCTTGACAATATTTTGAAGTAGTTCAAAAATGGAACAGTCAAAGAAAGAGTTCTTGGCTGTGTTACAAGGTATGAAATTGAGTAAGACTCAAAGCCCGACCACGGCAGAAGATAGAAAGAGAATGAAAGTCATTCCCTATGCCTCAGCCATAGGTTCTATAAAGTATGCCATGATGTGTACCAGATCTATTGTATACCCTACACTGTGTTAAGCAAGGGAGTACAATAGTGATCTAAGAGTAGATCACTGGACATTGGTCAAAATTATCCTTAGTGGAATAAGGAAATATTTCTCGATTATGGAGGTGACAAAAGGTTCGTCGTAAAAAGTTACGTTGATGCAAGTTTTGACACAGATCTGGATGACTCTAAGTCTCGATCTAGATACATATTGAAAGTGGGAGCAATTAGCTAGAGTAGCTCCGTGCAGAGCATTGTAGACATAGAATTCGCAAAATACTTACAGATCTGTATGTGACAGACCCATTGACTAAAATTATCTCACAAGCAAAACATGATCACACCTTAGTACTCTTTGGGTGTTAATCACATAAATGATGTGAACTAGATTATTGACTCTAGTAAACCCTTTGGGTATAGGTCACATGACGATGTGAACTATGGGTGTTAATCACATGGTGATGAGAACTCTTAGTGTTGAATCACATGGCGATGTGAACTAGATTATTGACTCTAGTGCAAGTGGGAGACTGAAGGAAATATGCCCTAGAGGCAATAATAAAGTTATTATTTATTTCCTTATATTATGATAAATGTTTATTATTCATGCTAGAATTGTATTAACCGGAAACATAATACATGTGTGAATACATAGACAAACAAAATGTCACTAGTATGCCTCTACTTGACTAGCTCGTTAATCAAAGATGGTTATGTTTCCTAACCATGGACAAAGAGTTGTTATTTGATTAACGGGATCACATCATTAGGTGAATGATCTGATTGACATGACCCATTCCATTAGCTTAGCACCCGATCGTTTAGTATGTTGCTATTGCTTTCTTCATGACTTATACATGTTCCTATGACTATGAGATTATGCAACTCCCGTTTGCCGGAGGAACACTTTGTGTGCTACCAAATGTCACAACGTAACTGGGTGATTATAAAGGAGCTCTACAGGTGTCTCCAAAGGTACATGTTGGGTTGGCGTATTTCGAGATTAGGATTTGTCACTCCGATTGTCGGAGAGGTATCTCTAGGCCCTCTCGGTAATGCACATCACATAAGCCTTGCAAGCATTGCAACTAATGAGTTAGTTGTGAGATGATGTATTACGGAACGAGTAAAGAGACTTGCCGGTAACAAGATTGAACTAGGTATTGAGATACCGGCGATCGAATCTCGGGCAAGTAACATACCGATGACAAAGGGAACAACGTATGTTGTTATGCGGTCTGACCGATAAAAGATCTTCGTAGAATATGTAGGAGCCAATATGAGCATCCAGGTTCCGCTATTGGTTATTGACCGGAGACGTGTCTCGGTCATGTCTACATTGTTCTCGAACCCGTAGAGTCCGCACGCTTAAGGTTTTGATGATAGTTATTTTATGAGTTTATGCATTTTGATGTACCGAAGTTTGTTCGGAGTCCCGGATGTGATCACGGACATGACGAGGAGTCTCGAAATGGTCGAGACATAAAGATTGATATATTGGAAGCCTATATTTGGATATCGGAAGTGTTCCGGGTGAAATCAGGATTTTACCGGAGTACCGGGAGGTTACCGGAACCCCCCGGGAGGTATATGGGCCTTAGTGGGCTTTAGTGGAAGAGAGGAGACGTGGCCAGGGCTGGGCTGCGCGCCCCTCCCCCCTAGTCTGAATAGGACAAGGAGAGGGGGCCGGCGCCCCCCTTCCTTCTCTCTCTCTCCTCTTTCCCCCCTCCCGAATCCTATTCCAACTAGGAAAGGGGGGAATCCTACTCCCGGAGGGAGTAGGACTCCTCCTGGCGCGCCCTCTCCTGGCCGGCCGCACCCCCCCCCCTTGATCCTTTATATACGGAGGCAGGGGCACCCCATAGAGACACAAGTTGATCCACGTGATCATATTCTTAGCCGTGTGTGGTGCCCCCTTCCACCATAGTCCTCGATAATATTATAGTGGTGCTTAGGCGAAGCCCTGCGACGGTAGTACATCAAGATCGTCACCACGCCGTCGTGCTGACGGAACTCTTCCCCGACACTTTGCTGGATCGGAGTCCGGGGATCGTCATTGAGCTGAACGTGTGCTAGAAGTCGGAGGTGCCGTAGTTTCGGTGCTTGATCGGTCGGGCCGTGAAGACGTACGACTACATCAACCACGTTGTGCTAACGCTTCCGTTGTTGATCTACAAGGGTACGTAGATCACACTCTCCCCTCTCGTTGCTATGCATCACCATGATCTTGTGTGTGCGTAGGAATTTTTTTGAAATTACTACGTTACCCGGCAAGGGTTTTGGTGGGTTTTGGGCCACTTTGGAGAGGTGTTGGGCTGCAACACAAACGAGGCCTTCTCGGTCCCTCGGTTAACCGTTGGAGTATCAAACAAAGTCCAAATGGTACGAAACTTGACAGATGGTCTACCGGTAGTAAACCAAGGCCGCATGACAAGTCTCGGTCCAATCCGGAAATGTTTAACCCCCACACACGAAAAGAGGTAGAAAGGACTACCGGAGGAGATAGGAGCGCCAGAATGCAAAACGGACAACGGGGAAAAAGCTCGGATGCATGAGACGAACACGTATGCAAACGCAATGCACATGATGACATGATATGAGATGCATGACAAAAGCAACAACACACGGAGACAAAAACCTGAACCCGAGGAAAATAAAATAACTTAGCGCCGGAAACGGCAAGAGTTGGGATACATATAAGGTAAATTACATCCGGGGTGTTACATGTAGTATCCCTCCACACTAACATCGGATGCGATAGAAATGTACCTGAAAGGGGAGGTGTCCAACTCCCGATACTCTCCACGAAGACGCGTCAGAGCAGCATAAGCAGCATCGTGGACTGCCATGTCGATAGTCACTCCAACACCATGAGCAGTGTGCAGCACGGTAGTGGAGTCATACTCCCGAGAGTAGAGGTGGACGATGGCACGGTACTGCTCCTGGTTAAAGTCCTGGTATTGTTCATACACGGTGTACTCAGGGTGCCAGCGATAACCCAGATAGGTCATCATCTCGGCTAACACAGCAGGTGATCCTGAGACACCAATGGCCGTCATGTGGCGCATGACCTGCCTCGTGGGTTCCATCTGAAAACAAAGAAGTTTCAAAGGAGTCAATGACAGTGTGTATATTGTTCAATATACAACTCTAAGGAATAACTAGGGCTTATCCAACTTTGGGGTGAACATGGTCACGGGATCCTAATGTTAGAGTTAGTAAATTCATTTAACCCGAGTAGAAGAGAGTTCAGAGTCCCAGAGTAAATGTCGAGGAGTAAAAGATCCTAATACCACCCAAATGGCGATGTGGGCCCATAAAACACACAGCCATGTTAGTAAAAAGTTTTGTAATGTCTAGACTCGACTTCGGCCAAGGAGTGTGGAAGGGGGATTCCTACAGGCAGTCGGCTTTGATACCAACTTGTGACGCCCCCGATTTAATCGTATGCTAATCATACACGCAAACGTGTACGATCAAGATCAGGGACTCACGGGAAGATATCACAACACAACTCTACAAATAAAATAAGTCATACAAGCATCATATTACAAGCCAGGGGCCTCGAGGGCTCGAATACAAGAGCTCGATCATAGACGAGTCAGCGGAAGCAACAATATCTGAGTACAGACATAAGTTAAACAAGTTTTCCTTAAGAAGGCTAGCACAAACTGGGATACAGATCGAAAGAGGTGTAGGCCTCCTGCCTGGGATCCTCCTGAACTACTCCTGATCATCATCAGCGGCTTGCACGTAGTAGTAGGCACCTCCAGAGTAGTAGCAGTCGTCATCGATGGTGGCGTCTGGCTCCTGGACTCCAACGTCTGGTCGCAAAAATCGGATATAAAAAGGGGGGAAAGGGGGAGCAAAGCAACCGTGAGTACTCAACCAAAGTACTCGCAAGCAAGGAGCTACACTACATATGCATTGGTATCAATGAAAGGGGGTAGTATATGTGGACTGAACTGCAGAATGTCGGAATAAGAGGGGGATAGCTAGTCCTGTCGAAGACTACGCTTCTGGCCGCCTCCATCTTGCAGCATGTAGAAGAGAGTAGATGGTAAGTTCACCAAGTTACATCGCATAGCATAACCCTACCCGGTGATCCTCCCCTTGTCGCCTTGTGAGAGAGAGATCACCGGTTGTATCTGGCACTTGGAAGAGTGTGTTTTATTAAGTATATGTTTCTAGTTGTCATAAGGTCAAGGTACAACTCTGGGTCGTCCTTTTACCGAGGGACACGACTATTCAAATAGATAAACTTCGCTGTAGGGGTGCCCCACATTTCCCAACACGCTTGATCTCCTTTGGCTGGACACACTTTCCTGAGTCATGCCCGGCCTCGGAAGATCAACACGTCACAGCCCCACCTAAGCACAACAGAGAGGTCAGCACGCCGGTCTAAATCCTATGCGTGCAGGGGTCTGGGCCCATTGCACACCTGCACGCTGCGTACGCAGCCGGTGAGCAGACCTAGCAACCTCCATTACAAAGGAAGATGCGTTACGCGGTCCAACAAGGCGCGCGCCGCTCAGTCGCTGACGTCACAAAGGCATCAACTGATACCACGACCTCGAGTGCCCATAACTGTTCCTGCGTAGTTGGTTAGTGCGTATAGGCCAGTGGCTAGACTCAGATCAAATACCAAGATCTCGTTAAGCGTGTTATTTTGAAGTAACCGCGAACGCCGACCAGGGCCAGGCCCACCTCTCTCCTGGGTGGTCCCAACCTGCCATGTCGCTCCGCCACAAAGATCCACACATAGGGCCGTCGAGAAACTATGTCCTTTCAGCCCCCCATTCATGAATCAACCGCGGGTACTCAACGAGCCGACCTGACTTTAGTCACATCATGTACCATGTGTGATCTGTATAGTATATACCCGTGATCAACTATTGGGGAACGTAGTAATTTCAAAAAAAATCCTACGCACACACAAGATCATGGTGATGCATAGCAACGAGAGAGCAGAGTATCGTCCATGTACCCTCGTAGACCATAAGCGGAAGCGTTATGAGAACGCGGTTGATGTAGTCGTACGTCTTCACGATCTGACCGATTCAAGTACCGAACGTATGGCACCTTCGAGTTCAGCACACATTCAGCTCGATGACGTCCCACGAACTCCGATCCAGCAGAGCTTCACAAGAGAGTTCCATCAACACGACGACGTGATGACGATGATGATGTTGCTACCAATGCAGGGCTTCACCTAAGCACCGCTACGATATGATCGAGGTGGATTATGGTCGAGGGGGGCACCGCACACGGCTTGGAACAATCAACTTGTGTCTATGGGGGGGCCTGGCCACGTATATAAAGGAGCAAGGGGAGGGGGTGGCGGCCTCATAGGGTGCGCCCCAAGGGGGAAATCATACTCCTACTAGGAGTAGGTTCCCCCTTTCCTAGTCCAACTAGGAGGGGAAGGAAAGAGGAGGAGAGGAGAATGAAAGAGGGGGTCGGCCCCCAAAGCCCTAAACCAATTTGGTTTGGACCTAGGGGGCGCACCCCACACTTCCTTGCTGCCCTCTATTTCCATTAAAGCCCACGAAGGCCCATTGACCCTCTCGGTGAATTCTCGTAACTCTCCCGTACTCTGAAAAATACCCGAATCACTCGGAACCTTTCCGATGTCCGAATATAGTCGTCCAATATATCGACCTTTACGTCTCGACCATTTCGAGACTCCTCATCATGTCCCCGATCTCATCCGAGACTCCGAACTACCTTCGGTACATCAAAACACATAAACTCATAATACCGATCGTCACCGAACGTTAAGCGTGCGGACCCTACGGGTTCGAGAACTATGTAGACATGACTGAGACTCGTCTCTGATCAATAACCAATAGCGGAACCTGGATGCTCATATTGGCTCCTACATATTCTACGAAAAAATTTATCTGTCAAACCGCATAACAACATACATTGTTCCCTATGTCATCGATATGTTACTTGCCCGAGATTCAATCGTCGGTATCCTCATACCTAGTTCAATCTCATTACCGTCCAGTCTCTTTACTCATTCCATAATGCATCATCCCGCAACTAACTCATTAGTCACAATGCTTGCAAGGCTTATAGTGATGTGCATTACCGAGAGGGCCCAGAGATACCTCTCCGATAATCGGAATGACAAATCCTAATCTCGATCTATGCCAACTCAACAAGCACCATCGGAGACACCTGTAGAGCACCTTTATAATCACCCAGTTATGTTGTGACGTTTGGTAGCACACAAAGTGTTCGTCCGGTACTCGGGAGTTGCATAATCTCATAGTCATAGGAACATGTATAAATCATGAAGAAAGCAGTAGCAACAAACTAAACGATCATCGTGCTAAGCTAACGGAATGGGTCAAGTCAATCACATCATTCTCTAATGATGTGATCCCGTTAATCAAATGACAACTCATGTCTATGGCTAGGAAACTTAACCATCTTTGATTCAACGAGCTAGTCAAGTAGAGGCATACTAGTGACACTCTGTTTGTCTATGTATTCACACATGTACTAAGTTTCCGGTTAATACAATTCTAGCCTGAATAATAAACATTTATCATGATATAAGGAAATAAATAATAACTTTATTTTTGCCTCTAGGGCATATTTCCTTCAGTCTCCCACTTGCAATAGAGTCAATAATCTAGTTCACATCTTTATATGATTAGTTCACATCTCCATGTGACTAATACCCAAAGGGTTTACTAGAGTCAATAATCTAGTTCACATCGCTATGTGATTAACACCCAATGAGTGATCATGTTTTGCTTGTGAGAGAAGTTTAGTATATGGGTCTGCAATATTCAGATCCGTATGTATTTACCAAATTTCTATGTCTACAATGCTCTGCATGGAGCTACTCTAGCTAATTGCTCCCACTTTCAATATGTATATAGATTGAGAGTTAGAGTCATCTAGATCGCTGTATAAAGCTTGCATCGATGTAACTCTTTACGACGAACTCTTTTATCACCTCCATAACCGAGAAATATTTCCTTAGTCCTATAAGGATAATTTTGACCGCTGTCCAGTGATCTACTCCTAGATCACTATTGTACTCCCTTGCCAGAATCATGCTAAGGTATACAATAGGATTGGTAAACAACATATCATATTTTATAGAACCTATGACTGAGGCATAGGGAATGACTTTTCATTCTCTTTCTATTTTCTGCTGTGGTCGGGTTTTGAGTCTTTACTCAACTTCACACCTTGCAACATAGGCAAGAACTCCTTCTTTGACTGTTCCATTTTAAACTACTTCAAAATCTTATCAAGGTATGTACTCATTGAAAAAACTTATCACGCGTCTTGATCTATCTCTATAGATCTTGATGCTTAATGTGTAAGCAGCTTCATCGAGGTCTTTCTTTGAAAAAACTCCTTTCAAATACTCCTTTATGCTTTCCAGAAAATTCTACAATCTTTCCGATCAACAATATGTCATTCACATATACTTATCAGAAATGTTGTAGTGCTCCCACTCACTTTCTTGTAAATACAGGCTTCGCCGCAAGTCTGTATAAAACCATATGCTTTGATCACTTTACCAAAGCATACATCCCAACTCCGAGATTCTTGCACCGGTCCATAGATGGATCGTTGGAGCTTGCTCACTTTGTTAGCACCTTTAGGATCGACAAAACCTTCTGATTGCATCATATACAACTCTTCTTTAAGAAATCCATTAAGGAATGCAGTTTTGACATCCATTTGCCAGATTCATAAAATGCGGCAACTGCTAATATGATTCGGACAGAATTTTAAGCATCGATGCGAGTGAGAAAATATCATCGTAGTCAACACCTTGAACTTGTCGAAAACATTTTGCGACAATTCGAGCTTTGTAGATAGTAACACTACTATCAGCGTCCGTCTTCCTCTTGAAGATCCATTTATTCTTAATGACTCACCGATCATCGGGCAAGTCAATCAAAGTCCATACTTTGTTCTCATACATGGATCCCATCTCAGATTTCATGGCCTCAAGCCATTTTGCGGAATCTGGGCTCATCATCGCTTCCTCATAGTTCGTAGGTTCGTCATGGTCTAGTAACATGACTTCCAAAAAGGATTACCGTACCGCTCTGGTGCGGACCATACTCTGGTTGTCCTACGAGGTTCGGTAGTAACTTGATCTGAAGTTACATGATCATCATCATTAGCTTCCTCACTAATTGGTGTAGAGATCACTAGAACTGATTTCTGTGATGAACTACTTTCCAATTCGGGAGAAGGTACAATTACCTCATCAAGTTCTACATTCCTCCCACTCACTTCTTTCGAGAGAAACTCCTTCTCTAGAAAGGATCCACTTTTAGCAACAAAGATCTTGCATTTGGATCTGTGATAGAAGGTGTACCCAACAGTTTCCTTTGGGTATTCTATGAAGACACATTTCTCCGATTTGGGTTTGAGCTTATCAGGTTGAAACTTTTTCACATAAGGATTGCAGCCTGAAACTTTAAGAAACGACAGCTCGGGTTTCTAGCCAAACCACAGTTCATATGGTGTCGTCTCAACGGATTTAGATGGTGCCCTATTTAACGTGAATGCAGCTGTCTCTAATGCATAACCCCAACATGATAGTGATAAATCGGTAAGAGACATCATAGATCGCACCATATCTAGTAAAGTACGGTTATGACGTTCGGACACACCATTACGCTGTGGTGTTCCAGGTGGCGTGAGTTGCGAAACTATTCAGCATTGTTTCAAATGAAGACCAAACTCGTAACTCAAATATTCTCCTCCACAATCAGATCGCAGAAACTTTATTTTCTTGTTACGATGATTTTCCACTTCACTCTGAAATTCTTTGAACTTTTCAAATGTTTCAGACTTATGTTTCATCAAGTAGATATACCCATATCTGCTCAAATCATCTGTGAAGGTCAGAAAATAACGATACCCACCGCGAGCCTCAACACTCATCGGGCCGCATACATCAGTATGTATTATTTCCAATAAGTCATTTGCTCGCTCCATTGTTCCGGAGAACGGAGTCTTAGTCATCTTGCCCATGAGGCATGGTTCGCAAGCATCAAGTGATTCCAAAAACCCATCAACATTGAGTTTCTTCATGCGCTTTACACCAATATGACCTAAACGGCGGTGCCACAAATAAGTTGCACTATCATTATTAACATTGCATCTTTTGGCTTCAATATTATGAATATGTGTATCACTATGATCGAGATTCAATAAACCATTCACCTTGAGTGTATGACCATTGAAGGTTTTATTCATGTAAACAGAACAACAATTATTCTCTGACTTTAAATGAATAACCATATTGCAATAAACATGATCAAATCATATTCATGCTTAACGCAAACACCAAATAACATTTATTTAGGTTCAACACTAATCCCGAAAGTATAGGGAGTGTGCGATGATGATCATATCAATCTTGGAACCACTTCCAACACACATCGTCACTTCACCCTTAACTAGTCTCTGTTCATTCCGCAACTCCCGTTTCAAGTTACTAATCTCAGCAACTGAACTAGTATCAAATACTGAGGGGTTTCTATAAACACTAGTAAAGTACACATCAATAACATGTATATCAAATATACCTTTGTTCACTTTGCCATCCTTCTTATCCGCCAAATACTTGGGGCAGTTCTATTTCCAGTGACCAGTCCCTTTGCAGTAGAAGCACTTAGTCTCGGGCTTAGGTCTAGACTTGGGCTTCTTCACTTGAGCACCAACTTGCTTTTCCGTTCTTCTTGAAGTTCCCCTTCTTACCTTTGCCCTTTTCTTGAAACTAGTGGTCTTGTCAACCATCAACACTTGATACTTTTATTGATTTCTACCTTCATCGATTTCAGCATCACGAAGAGCTTGAGAATCGTTTCCGTTATCCCTTGCATATTATAGTTCATCATGAAGTTCCAGTAACTTGGTGATAGTGACTAGAGAACTCTGTCAAATCACTAGCTTATCTGGAAGATTAACTCCCACTTGATTCAAGTGATTGTAGTACTCAGACATTCTGAGCACATGCTCACTAGCTGAGCTATTCTCCTCCATCTTGTAGGCAAAGTGCTTGTCAAAGGTCTCGTACCTTTCAACATGGGCATGAGTCTGAAATACTAATTTCAACTCTTGGAACATCTCATATGCTCTATGGCGTTTAAAACGTCTTTGAAGCCCCGATTGTAAGTCGTAAATCATGGTGCACTAAACTATCAAGTAGTCATCATATCGAGCTCGCCAAACGTTCATAATGTATGGATCTGCTCCTGCAATCGGTCTTTCACCTAGCGGTGCATCAAGGACATAATTCTTCTATGCAGCAATGAGGATAATCCTTAGATCACGGATCCAATCTGCATCATTGCTACTAACATATTTCAACTTAGTTTTCTCTAGGAACATATCAAAAATAAAACAGGGGAGCTAAACGCGAGCTATTGATTTACAACATAGATATGTTAATACTATTAGGACTAAGTTCATGATAAATTAAGAATCAACTAGTAACGGCAAGCAATATGTATATACTCACACCCACAACTCCTTTGTGTTCTACTCGTGCATATAACATCTATGCATAAACCTGGCTCGGATGCCACTGTTGGGGAACGTAATAATTTCAAAAAAAATTCCTACGCACACGCAAGATCATGGTGATGCATAGCAACGAGAGAGAAGAGTATCGTCCATGTACCCTCGTAGACTATAAGCGGAAGCGTTATGAGAACGCGGTTGATGTAGTCGTACGTCTTCATGATCCGACCGATCCAAGTACTGAACGTACGGCACCTCCGAGTTCAGCACACGTTCAACTCGATGACGTCCCACGAACTCCGATCCAGCAGAGCTTCACAGGAGAGTTCCGTCAACATGACGGCGTGATGACGGTGATGATGTTGCTACCGACGCAGGTCTTTGCCTAAGCACCGCTACAATATGATCGAGGTGGATTATGGTGGAGGGGGGCACCGCACACGGCTTGGAGCAATCAACGTGTGTCTATGGGGTGCCCCCGGCCACGTATATAAAGGAGCAAGGGGAGGGGGCCGGCGGCCTCATAGGGTGCGCCCCAAGGGGGAAATCCTACTCCTACTAGGAGTAGGTTCCCCCTTTCCTAGTCCAACTAGGAGGGGAAGGAAAGTGGGGGAGAGGAGAAGGAAAGAGGGGGCCGGCCCCCAAAGCCCTAAACCAATTCAGTTTGGGCCTAGGGGGCACACCCCACACTTCCTTGCTGCCCTCTATTTCCACTAAAGCCCACAAAGGCCCATTGATCCTCCCGGTGAATTCTCGTAACTCTTCGGTACTCCGAAAAATACCCGAGTCCGAATATAGTCATCCAATATATCGATCTTTACGTATCGACCATTTCGAGACTCCCCGTCATATTCCCGATCTCATCCGAAACTCCGAACTAACTTCGGTACATCAAAACACATAAACTCATAATACCGATCGTCACCGAACGTTAAGCGTGTGGACCCTACGGGTTCGAGAACTATGTAGACATGATCGAGACTCGTCTCCGGTCAATAACCAATAGCGGAATCTGGATGCTCATATTGGCTCCTACATATTCTACAAAGATTTTTATCGGTCAAACCGCATAACAACATACATTGTTGCCTTTGTCATCGGTATGTTACTTGCCCGAGATTCGATCGTCGGTATCCTCATACCTAGTTCAATCTCGTTACCGGCAAGTCTCTTTACTCGTTCCGTACCGCATCATCGCGCAACTAACTCATTAGTCACAATGCTTGCAAGGCTTATAGTGATGTGCATTACCGAGAGGGCCCAGAGATACCTCTCCGACAATCGGAGTGATAGATCCTAATCTCGATCTATGCCAACTCAACAAGCACCATCGGAGACACCTGTAGAGCACCTTTATAATCACTCAGTTACGTTGTGATGTTTGATAGCACATAAAGTGTTCCTCCGATACTCGGGAGTTGCGTAATCTCATAGTCACAGGAACATGTATAAGTCATGAAGAAAGCAGTAGCAACAAACTAAACGATGATCGTGCTAAGCTAACGGAATGGGTCAAGTCAATCACATCATTCTCTAATGATGTGATCCCGTTAATCAAATGACAACTCGTGTCTATGGCTAGGAAACTTAACCATCTTTGATTCAACGAGCTAGTCAAGTAGAGGCATACTAGTGACACTCTGTTTGTCTATGTATTCACACATGTACTAAGTTTCCGGTTAATACAATTCTAGCATGAATAATAAACATTTATCATGATATAAGGAAATAAATAATAACTTTATTTTTTTCCTCTAGGGCATATCTCCTTCATCAACACCCGACGTGACCACGGCCCGATAGTATAGCATGGCAGACTGACAAAAATGTAGGGCCACTGATGATAAACTAGCATCCTATACTAAGCATTTAGGATTGTAGGTGAGGTATCAACAACTATAGCAACAATGACAGGCTATGCATCAGAATAGGATTAACGGAAAGCAGTAACATGCTACACTACTCTGATGCAAGCAGTAGAGAGAAGAATAGGTGATATCTGGTGATCAAGGGGGGGCTTACCTGGTTGCTCTGGTAAGTAGGGGTCGTCAACAACGTAGTCGACCGGGGCACCAGCAGCGGCGTCAGCCTCGTAGTCTACCGGAGAGAAGAGGGGGAAGAAACAATGAATACAATGCAAACAGATGCATAACGATGCATGATATGACAAGTAACGGTGCCAGGTGTGCCCTAACGCGGTAGGAGGTGATACCGGCGAAGGGGGAAAACATCCAGGAAAGTTACGTGTTCGCTATGTTAGGGATGTGTGGCGGACGAACGGGCTGCGTATCCGGATTCATCTCGTCGTTCTGAGCAACTTTCATGTACAAAGTTTCTCCATCCGAGTTACGGATTATTTTATATTAATTTTTAAAGTTTTAATTCATTTTTGGAATTAACAGAATTAATTTAATTCAAAATTCAGTTTATGATGTCAGCATGACGTCAGCGGTCAACAGTCAGTTGACTTGGTCAAACTGACGCGTGGGTCCTATATGTCATAGGCTTAGGTTAACTAAATTGGTTTAGTTAATTAAATAGGTGATTAGGTTAACTAATTATGCTTAAATTAAGTTAATTATTATTATTATTTTAATTATGTATTTTTTATCTCTTTTTTTAAAAACGTTCTGGAGGTGGGGCCCTCCTGTCATTGACCCAGGGGGCCTAGCGGATCGGGCGCTAGCGGGGCCACGGGCGCCAGCCCATCTGGGCGCTGGCGGGGACACCCGTCGGGGCAGGATCGAGCGCCGATCGCGGCCATGGCGGGGCGCTGCCCCGAGCGACGCGCGCGGGCGCTGGGGTGGAGTGTTGTCGGCACGACGGCAACGGGAGGCGCCAGCAGCGGCGGCGCTGGAAGGCAGTAGACAGGCGCGGCGCGGAGCGGGGCATGTGCGGGAGGGGGGAGCCGGAGTGGCCAGAGTGGCGCGGTGTGTGCGCGCGCGCGCGCGAGCGATGCGCGGCGAGGGAGAGGCGAGCGCGAGGCATGCGGGGTGGTGGCCAGCGATGGGCGTAGGCAGAAGCAGCGGCGGCAGCAGCCAGTCATGGAGCTAGCAGCGCAGTAGGGGAGCATGCTAGCGGACGGTGGCGGGGGCGCGCGGCGCAGGTCGCGGCAGTAGCAGCAAATGGGGCGGCGGGCGAGGCGCGTCGGGAACAGGCGCCGCATCACAGTCGTGCGCGAGCAGCAGCAGTGCAGGGGAGCGGGCAGCGGCCGGAGCCAGTCACCAATGGCGACGGCGTCGAGTAGAGGCGGCCGCCGGAGCTCGGATCAGGTGGGTTCGCGGCCACGGCCTTGCACGTTGCAGGCGGGGCGAGGGAATGGACGGTCCTACGGGCGCGGGCAGGGGTTAGCCGGAGCGATGGCTGCGGCAACGCCGGCTTCAAGATGGGCGGCGACCGGAGTGGGTGTGGGTGTGGGCTCGCACGGGAGGGACGGCGCGGGCGCGGGTGAAAAGGGGAGGAAGGGGAGGGGCGTAGGGCAATGGCAGCGGGGCTTGAGGTGGGGGAGGCGGGAACGACGGCGACGATGGGGATGAGGCGGTCGAGGTGGAAAGGCTCCGGCGATGTGGTCCTCCAGTCGACGGCGGTTGGCGTCGAGGTGGGCTCGGGATCGCTCCCTCGATCCAGATCGGATCGAGAGGGGGGGAGCGACATGGGAGAGGGGAAGTGGGGCGACAGGTATTAGGGTTTCGTGGTAGTGGGGGGAAATGGGCGCGGCTGGTGGGCCGGCCTGGCAGCCTGGTGGCCTGCTGGGCCGTGGCCAAGTGGGGGAAGCCCTTTTCTCTTTATTATAATTTTTTTCGTTTCCTTTTATTTTTTGTATTTTATTTCTTTTCTGTTTTATTTTGTTCCTCACTTTATTAGTTTTTTAAAGTACAAAAATGATTCCTAAGTTAGTACTACCACTAAACTCAGTGCCATAAAAAGTTTAACCCATAAATAGAATATTTTAACACTTTATCAATTATAAAAGGCATTTCAAAAATTGTTTTTGCTATTATTTTATTCATCTTCGAGTATTTAAAAACTTTATAAAAGTGTGGTTTCTTCACCATAATTACCTATGCATTATTTGGCACAATCCGAACATTTTAGTTTTATTGTTTGAAATTTTTTATTGTTTGACTCGATTTTGAGTTTGAATTTGAATCGGTTTCGAATCAACGCGAGTTTATCAACAGTAATCAAGGTGACGTGGCGTCATTAGCGGAGTTTTACTGTAGCTTAATTATTCGGGCGTTACACCGGCCATATCCGCGGATTTCATAGGCAGGAGCAGAGGGGAGCCCTTCTGGGAGCAAGCGCATGAAAAGTTTCACGCATGAAATCACATTGCGCTCTACGACATGTACATCATTCAACCACGCAATGTGAGATCATTGCCGTATCGTTGGCACCCTATCCAGATCAGCGTCATCAAGTTTTGAAACGTGGCTCGTCAGCTCGAGGCAAGGTGACCATTACACGCGGCAGATGACGAGATCGTAAGTTTTACTTTCCCTTGCTCAACTTGTTGATTGATTAATTCACTCATTGTTGGTCTACACATTATATGTAGCCCGCACGCGTCGCCGTTGTGTACCACAGGACAGGGGGCGACCATTTACGTGCACACACTATTGGATGAAGCTGAATGGGGAGTATGTGTGGAACGACAAGATCCGTTCATGAAGAACTTGTTGGACATCCGGGATCTAGTCAAATTAGAGACTTGTAGTGGACTTAATTTGCATGCTATGTATGAATGATTTGTGTTGTTTTCTATCCAAAACTTTGATGAATATTGGCTGCTATGCATGAATTTCATTTGGTTAGTTAAAATGAGGTTTAAAATATATGCAACTACAGTTGGATGGCGTCTTCCCGCATCTGTGTCCGTGGATTAGTCCTTCCCTGTTTGCGGACGGATGCGGGAGAAAATTTGCGGATTGCTATTGGAGATGCCCTTAGATCATTTTCGGTGACAGTGACTGCCACAAACTGGGCCTGCCCGAGGTAGCCCCTCAACATCTTTGATATTTGATCGATTTTAGGTGACGCAATTGAGCGTCACAAGCATGGGCATACTCGATGACAGTTTACTGTCGAATGGGTCACTCTTTGAATATATAGAAAAATAAATTGTTTTTATAGCTAACTTATTTGTGCATGTCCTTTGTTAATAGCTGAAAATTGCTTGGAATATGGATCTTTTGGTTTCCCTTGTAAAAAGGGAATTGGGAATGGTGATACAACGACTTAAGGCTTGGTTATGAATTCATGTATGCAAGTGTTGATGTGCTTTGTATTGGAGAGACCATGATAACAATACTCATTGTCGTGAGTGTGGAACGTCAAGGTGACACGAATACGGAAAGAGAAAGATTTCTCGTAAGGTGCTTCGATACTTTTCGATAATCCTATCAAAGAAAAGTAAAACAGAGATAGGTTTTCGACCGGGGTTACATATAGGAATATATAACAAAATCCAATGCAATCATCACTTGTAGCAAAATAGTTTTTGCACTATATCTAAGAAAATAGAGACATATCTTCTAGTACTATTCTTATGGATACTCGCTCAAGATGTTGAGAACCACCTTGATTAGAAGATCACTACTACAAAATCCAGATAGCACTAACCCCTCGTCACTGACCGGCAACCACAGAGGTGTCACTGATGAGCTTCATCACCGACGGGCCAACAAAGGCGCGTTTGTGATGAGCCACTGTTGGTTAGCTGGAACTGTTAACACAGACTCGAGAGCAATTGTTCGGTCAATGATGAGGTCCTCTTTCACTATTGCACGGTCGACATGTCGTCATACACAGATGTCAGATTTGGCATATCAGTGATATTCCTTAATCACTAACCCCGCCCCCCCCCCAATTAGTGGCGGGTCATTGTTGTCTATTCAACTTTGTCCTCTTCTTATCCGCGCGGCAACAAACGAGAATGTGAAATGGGGTATGAATGTATTCACGCCTCCTCGATCATCAGTGTGCTTGTTTGGCTAGCGGTGTGTGGGTTCTCAATGAGTATGCATTGAACCGGCGACGATCCCACGACGGCAACCGCTCTCCGTGCGCATTTTCCACGACACCATTGAAAGTAAATTGAAGAAAAATCAAAATATTCAAAAAAAATTACAAGAAACATTTATGAGTGTTTCATCTTAATGCAAAATTTCATGATGAAACAACATTTGTGGAGGTCAACAAAAAATACAAAATTGATATTCCAAAATGCTTCTAAAAATAGCCTTTTTAGAGCATCGGCCTTTTTGTCTAACCTCAACGAATGTCATTCCATCATGAAAATTTGCATGCAGACGAAACATTCCTCAATGTTTATCACAAAAAATTAAGAATTTTTATTTTCTTCCTTGCAAAAAAAGGAATTTTTATATTCTTCCTCGCAAAAAAAGGAATTTTTATATTCTTCACTATTTTTTAAGACTTTACTGTTCACCCATGTGAGCCCGGAATTATAAACTTCATAACTCTTGTGGTTTTTCTCACTCGAAGTCGAAGATACGGGGATTGGCATCTCTTCCGGTCGCCGTCGCTCGCGGCTTCGTCCCGAACCGGTTGTTATTTCGGCTGGTTAATAACGGAGAAACCGAACCGACCGAACCGGAGGCATAACCCAATGCCCACCGGGGCCCTTCTTCAGGTGCGTGTCTAATTCATTTGTCACCAAAATTTACACCCGTCATCTTCCCCACCCGCTCCCAAACCCTAGCCGACCTCGCCGGCGGTGGGCTCTCAGACGATGGAGACGGAGGGGGCGGTCCCCCCGCCCAAGAATCCTCGCCGCCCCCGGCGCCGCGACCTCAACGCACTGGTACTCCCCGATCGACCCCATCTCTTCCTGTTCCTCTATATCTTTTAGCGGCTTGTGATCCTGAGAATTTGATGTGCGGAAGTGCGGGAGAGAGGGTCCAGGATTACTACGTGATTTCTGAGGGTTTAGGTGTCACCTGGAGAAGAAAGCTTAGGATTTCATGGGGTTTTAGGGTTTTTACATGAGTACGGATGCCGAGTTTGCGGTGGTTCAGACGCCTGCAAAGAAGTTGGATGTCGAGTTTGGAGCTCATAGCATCATTTGTTATTCTGTTGGCAATGACTTGTATTAGACTTTATTTTTGTGGATCAGCGTGGCATTTTAGTTTTCTTGAGAGGGCGATACATTCCACCCATAATTCTGTTCATTCTTGAGGGCTGGGAGTTCCGTTTTGGGAAACCATTTCCCTCTTCCAGTAAGCTGGAATTTTGCTTCAGAGCTACTCTCCCAGTCCCTTTTTATCGGCAATAATTATCACGTCAACTGTTCTGCAATTCCATCAATTAGGTGGACCGAATAAATAAAGCTAGGTCATCTGGCATAAAAAAGGGACATTAATCTGTAGCGTCCATGAAGCGTTTCAGTGGGGCAAATTTGGAAGAGGTCCTCATAAGGCAAATTGTGCCTAACAATTCCAGACAAATCTGAGGCAAAGCTAACACCTAAGGAGAAATTAACACCTATAAAAGGGATGGAGGGAGTACTAATATTAGGATGACTGTACTTGGATGATTGCTAGAGTATTTTACGATATGACAAACAAAGTGCTAGTGTCATGCTATCCTGAAATCCTAAATTTAGAATGTATTTGTAGTTACCGATGCCACTTTGATGCTGTAGAAGATAATTTTGCGGTTGAAACGGTTTCCTGAGGGCATGTACATGCAAGGTGCTTATTAATGACCGCGTGAAGAGAGAGAATATAGCCACATCATTAAGCACCTGGAGCATGTAATTCATCTACGGAACTACTGCACGTCCAATACTTGGTGTCCGACCTTGCTATGATGGTCAATCCAGTGAGTCTGCTGTACCTTGCCCCGTGCATCGATGGTCGGATCTGCCGCATCTTATAAAAATCAGATGGAAAACATCGTATGTATAGCAACACTCTTTCATCTACTCTAGAATATTTAAGCTCAGCTTTCTAGGTGCTTGAATGGTTTATTTTATGCTATTAATTAGTATAAGTACTCCCTCTGATTTTGGAACGGTAGAAGTACTAATTAAATTCATAAGAACCTCTTGGTACATAATCAAGCACACATCCTTTCAAATAAGCACCAATATGCTATCCTATGTGTCTAGAAAAATCTGGTTTATCCTGCTAAGCACTTGTGTTGTACATGTTCTGATGGTAGTTTTCTTATTCAGGATCCATATTTAGAGGAATCTGATGGACAGGACATTGGCATTCCAGAAGTTGGCATGGTGTTCAATAACCACATGGAGGTCAACCGATTCTACCGTAGGTATGCCCGTCGTGTTGGTTTTGGTGTCTCGGTTAGGAGGTCCTCGTTCTCACAAGAAGGCACCTGCTTATATCTCGAGCTGATGTGCTGTAAAGGAGGGCGTCCACGTTATGAGCCTAAGTTCAGGAAGCGGGCCTCATCAACCACCAATTGCCCAGCAAGGATCCGTGTGAAGTTATGGGGAGACAAATTGTTGCATGTAGAGTTGGCAAACCTTGATCACAATCATCCTGTGAGCCCAGCAATGGCAAGGTTCTTGAACTCTTATAAGCAGCTTTCTGGCCCTGCGAAGAGGCGGCTGCGTATGGGTGGACCTGGAGCTATGCCAGTTGAAGAGCCAAGCAAGATGCCTGTTGATAAGTTGGGTGCACTCGAGGAACTTCTGTTTGGAGAGAGCAAGAACCATAGTTTTGTTGAGAGGGGCCGTTTGAAGCTCCAACCTGGAGATTCAGAAGCACTTCGACTTTTCTTTACCCGAATGCAGGCCAAAAATGCAAACTTTTTCAATGTTATCGACTTGGATGATGAAGGCTGTGTCAGGAATGTTTTTTGGGCGGATGCATGGTCAAGAGCCATGTATGAGTATTATAATGACGCTATCACCCTTGACACTTCCTATGTGGTTAGTAAACATGATATGCCTCTTGTGACTTTTCTTGGGGTGAATCATCATGGCCAATCTGTCTTGTTGGGTTGTGGCCTGCTCTCTGATGAAACAGCAGAAACCTATACGTGGCTGTTTAAGGCGTGGGTAGCATGCATGTCTGGCAACCTTCCAAAGGCTATCATCACTGACCAATGCAGGGGCATCCAGAGTGCAGTTGCTGAGGTTGTTCCTGGAGTTCGCCATAGAATATGCTTGCATCAGATAATGAAGAAGGCGGCAGAGCAATTAAGTGGGCTATCAGAGTACAAAGCTATCAGCAAGGCATTGCAAAAGGCTGCATATGATTCTTTAACAGTAGATGAGTTTGAAGGTGAATGGAGTACTTTGATCACATACAATGGGCTTCAGGGTCATGACTGGTTAAGATCACTTTATGAGTGCAGATTTTCATGGGTTCCTATCTTTCTTAAAGATGCTTTTTGGGCAGGAATGTCTGCTACACAAAGAAGTGAAACTATCACTCCTTTCTTTGAAGGGTATGTTGATTTGAAAACCTCTTTGAAGCAATTTCTTGGTAAGTATGAGATGATTTTGCAGAGCAAATACGAGAAAGAAGCCCAAGCAGATTTTGAGACATTTCATAAGCAACGTCCACCTGTTTCAAAATTCTATATGGAAGAACAGCTCTCAAAGGTATACACCCATAACATGTTCAAGAAGTTGCAAGATGAGATTGAAGCCATTATGTACTGCCATGTATCTTTGATGAATGGTGATGGGCCCATCTCCACATTTAATGTCAAGGAATGTATTTTCCTTGAAGATGGTAAAAGGACTATGAGCAAGATTTTTGCAGTTACTTATAACACAGAGGAAAAGGATATAACTTGTATATGTGGAGGTTTCCAATTTAGCGGCATATTATGTAGGCATAGTCTCTCCGTGCTCAAGTTTCAACAGGTTCGTGAAGTTCCTTCACAGTATGTTCTTGATAGGTGGAAAAAGGATTTTAGACAGTTACATGTGATGGGACGACTTTCAAGTGATGTTGTTCCCGACAATCGTGTGGATAGATATGACTATTTGTCGATGAGATGCCTGCAGCTTGTTGACTCTGCAGTCCTGTCAGATAAGTATCGCCTTGCTTTGAGGCTGGTGAGAGAGGTTGAGAAGTTCTTATTAAATAGCAATACACATGATGATACACAGCCAAGGATCAAGTCTCGCATTCCTAAAGTAAAACCAAATACAGTGACTGGTCAAAATTTGGTGAATGTCGTTACTGACAATGGGAATGGTGGGCCCAAAGGACCAGAGGTACTGGTTCAACCTGTAATTAATCTCTTGGCAATATACATTCTTGCTTTTGATTGTTTATGGAAATTGTTTACTTGAACTGCTACCATCTGAAACCATTCTTATTTTGCAAAACGCAGGCTTCTGCATCAGCGCAAGCATCACAAATCCAGAAGGTAGATTGGAATAAGCATCAGGACTTTTGGTGCAATACCACTTCATCAGTTGAAACATATAGCATAGTGGGTATATTGACTGCCTAATGTTTTTTACTTTTAACTGCAGGGAGTAGCAGAAAAGGCTGTAGTTCCTGCTGGTTACATTGGTGTGCCAGCTAACGTCCAGCAATTCATGGGCAATCAAGCTGCAATGCGCCCAAGTATTGTTTACATGGTTCCGGTACGTCAAAACATGGGTGACTTTATTATCAGCTAAAATGTCACATTGTACAAGTACCAATAGCACCAGAAAAGATTTCCAGCATATTCTGATGGCCTTTTTTACACCAACATTAGAGGCTCCATAGCCCATACTACTCTGGAACTTGCCCATCTCCATGATGCATGGTTCCTGAGTGCATCATTTCTGGAAACACGTGCCGTCAAGTTAACTCTTGCTTATATGAAATTTCAGAGTGGCGTTGACCCTCAGGCATTTGGAAATGGTGTTTTGATGCCAGTGATGTACCAGCAGATGTTCCAGGTTTGTGTTTACGTGTATTAGCAGCAAGTTCATGCATTCTTCTCCCACTTTGGCCGGACCATTCATGTGTGGTATACAATGTTATGGATGCATGTAGATACCTCAGCAGCCAAACGGAGCCGCGCAAGACACATTAGCAAACGGTAAAAGGAAGCGACCCCGTGCCCAGAAGCCAACAGAGACATCTCATCAGTCAAATGGAACCTCAGGACCTGCAGCTGGCTAAGGGCACTCTTCCCATTTAAATCAGAATTCACAACAGGTTTTTTCCTCATTGGGACTCCTGTTTCGCTTTGCGCCATTATTTGTTGAGGTGTTGACAGTAATGGCCTGATGGTCGCGTTTTGGGACATCCCAGGAGTTGGTAAATATGCAGAGAAAGAGGAGTCCTGATGCCAAGAGGAATCTTGTGTAGGCATGCTGGCAGTGAGAAGCGCGCACCTCGACGATCGCAGGCGGTGACCCTCAAGCATTTGTGCGGCCCGATGCCATCTTCATTTGGGTCATGCTGCTTCAGTCCTGCCATGTGTAGAAGACAGTTATCTTTTGATTGATGTCGATTCCAGCAACATTAGCAACATCTAATCTCCTGCGCCGAGTGTGGCTGTGGCTCTTGTTGAGGGCATGTAAATGATTTTTCTTAACCGATCATGTAAATGATTTTGCTGAATGAGCCCTATCCTGTCATGATCCCGGTGCATCATGTTGCTTTGAATCGTCAAGTAGTTGTACAATATTGTATATGCTAAAGCAATCTGTTAGTAGAACAACATGCAGATCTTCTTTTTACATCTCTTTATTCCACTTTATAGGGGAAAAAAAGGGTCCTAGAATGTCGGGTGTGTCATGGTAGTCCTAATTCTGTGGAAGTCCTACGTGGTACGGCGGCTTCTATGATTTCGAATACTTTTGCATCACTGATTTTCCTCGTTCTTTACACAAATTCACTACGGTTATTTTGTTTTTGTTTTTTG
Organism: Triticum urartu; assembly: GCF_003073215.2. Taxonomy (NCBI): domain Eukaryota; kingdom Viridiplantae; phylum Streptophyta; class Magnoliopsida; order Poales; family Poaceae; genus Triticum; species Triticum urartu. The sequence continues at coordinate 293,012,219 of NC_053027.1, forward strand.
TCTTGAGTAATGAGCATTCATGGTGGGGTAGTTTTGCAGAACTTTCCTAACAACCGTGGTGGGAAATTTGCCAAGGTTTCTCGAAGCACATGAGCTACTGTGTATGATCACCCCAGCAGGCTACATAGTTATTGAATCAAACTAAAATTTTAACTGTGAAAGAACAAACCGCATGTAAGCCAAAGCACAAACCGAACGTAACCGAAGCCAAGGATGGAACGTAGCATGCATCCAAGTTCAAACGATCTGTATTTCCACTTCCGTAGCAACCTGTCGAAATCACAATTGCCATTTACCAGCCGAATCCACAGCACTGAACCTACCTATATGCATCCCATCATCTCTACAGCAAGTTTGCCTTGCCAGCCACTCATCGTTACATCCAAGTCAGCCCGGAGAGGCACAAAAAAATGGTTATCCTGCCTTTTGATCTACACACGGCACTGCCATGACGTAGCTCTGATACTCGAAGGGTTACTCCTGATCTGAAATAATAGGCTGTCCATCTCAACACGGAAAATAAGTTTTCAAGTGTGTTCGCAACTACTGCCGTGATTCTTCTTCTTGGTCTTCATTGTTCTCGTCAGTTTGAGAAGCCAGCTTCACGATGTCTTCCACAAGGATCTTTCCTTCTGTGGCATAAAAAGTTGTCAGCAAACAATGTAATACTATCATCAACACAACGGGAAAGTCATGTGAGTGCAAGGACCTTTGTCTTTAGAAAGGTTGCTGATGAACTCTTGGACACCTTCCTTCCCAATGGTATCCTTGAGATAAGCCGCAGCCGCCGCTACCTCCTCAGGAGTGACCTTGCCATCATGATCCCTGCAAATTGAGGTGCAAATGGAATCAGTATGTTGATGTAGCATGCTCCAAGTGCAACCCAACGTCTTGGTCCATGATAAACATCAGCAACTTGATCCAGAATGAGTTTTCTGATATACAAGTGATACTGAGCCATACGGATCAGCCGTACTCATGCTATAACCTCTTCTCTGACCTCATTGACTCCATATACATTATGGTGCACAATTATGCTACTTTGCCCTACAGCTGTTGGTCAGCTTTTCTGTTCAAATCATGATATATAAAGAATAAATGGGTATTCATTGCATCAGCAATTCATGGAAAATGGCAAATCCCTGTCCAAGTATCAGACAGATGGAGTACATGTTTTATGTATCTATATGGGTGGCAGACTTGGCAGTATATAAATGAACAAGCAGAGAATAATGAACGGTGTTGGACAACGAGGCTACCACTGAAAACTTGTCTGGACATGGAACTTGCAGTACATTTATAAATCCTCCCTACTCGACAAGCCCCAGTTTAGTTTCAAATACAAAGTGATATTGACCATAAGCACAATGTACTACTACTTATGGTCAAATGACATACCTATCAAGCAGGAGTAGTTGACTAGCATGCAATATAAAATCAGCTTCATTCACATACAAGTGACATACCTATTTCTCGCAAAAAAAAAGTGGCATACCTATCAAGCAGTTGCCAGCGGTTTCCGATTTGTGCATCTACATCATCTATCTCCTTTTCCAATCCCTGAAGCATAGCATCAACCTAAACACAGCAAAAATATGTCAATAACTAATACACAGATTATAGATATCCAACAACAACAACAACAACAACAACAACAAAGCCTTTAGTCCCAAACAAGTTGGGTTAGGCTAGAGGTGAAACCCATAAGATCTCGCAACCAACTCATGGCTCTGGCACATGGATAGCAAGCTTCCACGCACCCCTGTCCATAGCTAGCTCTTTGGTGATACTCCAATCCTTCAGGTCTCTCTTAACGGACTCCTCCTATGTCAAATTCGGTCTACCCCGCCCTCTCTTGACATTCTCCGCACGCTTTAGCCGTCCACTATGCACCGGAGCTTCTGGAGGCCTGCGCTGAATATGCCCAAACCATCTCAGACGATGTTGGACAAGCTTCTCTTCAATTGGTGCTACCCCAACTCTATCTCGAATATAGATATCCAACGTAACATAAACACCAGTGACAGACTGGCAGTTCCTCCAGAGAAACTTCTCCGACTTAACAACAGACTTTATTTGGAAATAACAAAAGTAGATACAGAAATCAATCAAGAAACAAATTCATAAGGAGCCACCATTTAATCAAAATAAATAAATAAACTAAAGATAAAACTAGAATTTCAAATGTGAGTGCCGGCACCTTATACGTACGTTTGACATTTGACTAGCAGATAGCCAGCTGGTATAGTATAACCCTGTTTATGACAGCTTGGTAATTTATTCCCAAATAAGCTAACATGCAGAGGTGAGAATGCAAATCAAGTAGCTATAAATCCTACCAAAGCTGACTAATCCAGGATACAGTTTTTGGCGAACTATATTCACATGAAGGGTGAAATGCAACCATACATACAAAGAAAGATATGAAGTTTACAAGTTATATCAAAGCTGACTCATTTAGGATATGACGATTGGTTTTTGGCGACATTGACTCAGATCTGAACATTTCTTATGTTGTATTTGCCTACTGGCGTTTGAAAAAATCAATGGCACTAGTTACCGTACCACTAAGTCTCATCAGAAAATGGGGGGATAGGTTTTTAACTGTTCAGTTCAGTTCAGATGTGACAAATGACACACTTGTGGACAGATTAACTCACCCGTCTACAAGCTCTTAACTGAAAATCACATCATAAAGTCGTATACATGAATCGATGTATATGTACTTACTTTTTAGATTTCAAATGGCAAGGGAAACTTGCCTATCGAAGCAGCGAGTTTGGCTATCTGGCACTACAGACAAGTCCATTTGTTTCGTTTATATCACCAACTAGCTTTCTTATGTTGAGAAAACTATTTAAGATGCAACCATACAGTCAATTCTCATCTCAATACATCGATGTTCTTATTATCTGGCATTTATGTCTTCAAGTTATGTGACTGATGAGATATGGCTTTCCATGCATAGAAGGATTCCTTACCTTCTCAATCAACGCTGACGAGACCTTTTCTTCTGCAGCGACCTCATCAGCGTCGTCTGCCTCCTCTCTAGCAGCCATATATGCCCTCTTAGCTTCTTCACCATCTGTGCCTTCTTTTTCAATCATGGAGTTATACAGTCCTATCTGCATTCGACAACAATAAAGTCCTTTTAGACCTCCACAGTACATGCATATGCAACATAACAGAAGAATGACGTATGGACAATTGTTCCATTTCACATGTCCACACTGTACCTCCTGGTTGACAAGGCTCAGGAACTCTTGACGCTCCTTGCTAACAGACTGCAATATAAGTAATCATGGACTATTACCATCAGTAGTTAATGTGCTAATATAAAATACAGATAGACTAGGATCATACCGATGCAGATGCTAGCACAGCCAAGGCTCGACTGATATTACAGAGTTGTTCCTTGTCACGCTGTTTTCCTTCTCTCAGTTCTTCTTCTTCCCTAGCAGTAGGCTCGGTCATTTCATTTAAAGCTAAATCTTGTTCATCAGCCTCTGGTTCTTTGAGCTTTGCCTTCTCTTCCTTCTTTTGTTTTGCCTTTTCTTCTTTCTCTTTCTTCTTCTCTTCCTCCTGAATATTTTTGTATGCAAAAGTGTTAACAACAGTTCGTATAAGCAGCATAACGCTGAAAATAAAATAAATGGTCTACAGTTCGGTATAAGCAGCATTATACGCTGAAAATAAAATAACTGGGTTACAGTTCAGTATTAGCAGCAGTATGCTAAAGATAAAATAAACAGGCAACAGTTAAGTGTTAGCAGTAAAGCAGCATTGTGCTGGAAATGAATAATTGGGTGACAGTTTGATACTAGCAGCATATCAGCACAATGTTCGCAGCATTATGTTGGAAAAAACAAATAATCGGGTCCAGACGATCATAAATCCCAATACCTACTTACCGGGTATTTATGAACTAAAAGTCTAAAACTGGGCTAACAGATCCCATGAAACAAATTTTATTATGGATGGCCCTAAAGCATACAAAAGATGATAAACTAATACACTTTTTCCCGTCCAGTGTGAACATTGACGTGGCTCAGACGAGATGAGATGATAGCTTTACAGTTGAGACTACAGAGAATTGCCTTAATTCACAAATGCAGGCATACCAAGAGTTCAAGAAAAAAAATCATTCATAGCATAAACCATGAACAGCTTCCCAATCCATCCAATGCATGAGATCATGAGGGCATGAACAGGAAGGATTATCAAGCTTCAATCATGACAGAACAAGCGCATGACAGGATATGTAATAGTAGCGTATGTTACATGGGGTGTCAGCCAAAAGAAGTCCATAATATGAATGACTTTTGAGCCAAGACAATAAATTAGTAAAAGAAGAGTGACTACATGCCCCACTCACTATTAGCTTACCAGAAGTTCGACCAATGTGAACTTCATATCTATGATATCATGGTTGCATTTGCAGATGATGTAAAAATAGTCCATTTTTAATATTTGTAATACTTCTATAAGGAGAAGACCCACTCACTATTAGCTTACCAGAAGTACGACAAATGTGAACTTCATATCTACGATATCATGGTTGCATTTGCAGATGATGTAAAAATAGTCCATTTTTAATATTTGTAATACTTCTATAAGGAGAAGACATATACATCACCTTGATAAGTTCTTCCTGCATCTCAAGGAATTCCAGTTTTTTCCTTCTCTCAGAAACTGAATCTTCAGATGGCAATACTGTACCAACTGTATCCACAACTTCATCTGGTAGAGAAGACAATGTTGCTACAACAGCCTCCTCAGGTTTCATTCTCCCAGATACGATAAAAGCTCTGACAACATTAGAAAGATGAGTAAGAGTGCGCCCAAACAGTACTTTTGTAGTCACTGAGAAATATATCAAAAGAATTTACCTTGAAAGTATGAGAAGGGACGATGGCATAGCATGGTTGAGTGAGAGGTCCAACCAGTCTCGTAGCTGGACAGAAAATGAAGTTGCAATGAATTACATTAACACAAGAAGTTATGGTTGTTAGAAGCAATACAATCTAACTTTAACTGTGTTTATCTCTAAGTGGAGACAGAATGATGGATGTAGCTTACAACAGCATCAGACTTCACATTACAGTTACTACAAAAGTAATATAACTCTGGGAACAAAAACTATGAAACAAGATCATACAGAAGGGACAACTGATAAATAAACCACGATGGACTAGGATAAGTACCATGGTGCCGAGTAGGGCATAGAGGTACTTACAGATAGCACAAACAAAGAAACAAAGTCATCTTTTGAAGACCAAAAAAAAGGTCAGGCGATGGAAATTGATGATGCACTGGCCTATTCTATGACAGGGACATAAAATGAAAACTCCCTCTCATATCACAAATCATTCCAGTTCTTGGCATAAGAACTTAGGTAAGGTATCTGTTGACCGAAGTTAACCCTATTTGAGATGTATAGGCATATCAGAAATAGTTAACTATGGATATGTTATTACAGTATATGCAGGATATTGGATGCAGTGTCATAAATTTATCTCAAAGGGGTGGAATGACATACAATGTGGAAGAAATGAATAGATGGCTAGGATGAACATGCAACAGAGGTAGAAAACTAAACAAGTACACCAAGTAACTGAGTATAAAGTATTGGAGACTATGAAACTCTAAATTATGTGCATATCATCTGAGTAGGGCAAACAAACCTGTTGACGCATTTCTTCCGTTGACAGCAGGCCTAGGTGGCCGCGTTCACGGCAGGCTTGCCGGAGCTCCTCTTCAGAAAGAGACTCCACCCCCTCAGCTTGAATCACCTTATCATCATTCTTAATGCTGCATAGATAAGAGTACTATTACTAAAACAACGAGCAGATAACTTATAAAGATAAATGCCAAATTGCATTGAAGTATATAGTCGCAAAATCACTAGAAAATCCAATTCCACAAATAGTTATATACATTAAATGAGCATAGATGCTTGAATATCAGGTACTTTTTGAGTCCAGCACATATTAAACATATTCAAACAGTAACAAATTGGGGTAGGCTAGAGGTGAAACCCAAAACATATTAAACATATTCAAACAGTCTTGAACATAAATCAAATAAGACATGATTCCTTACGTCTACAAAGCTTCAACATCGAGCAAACTACTCTGTATTTGTCTTACATATATTAACAGAGATTACAATACACACTTGATATTATAATTTGGACAATTGTTTGGTTACTTGGTTAGTTTTCTATAAACATTGTATTAATCTCATGTCTCCACAACGGGGCTTATCTCGAAGATTGGCACTTTTGTTATTACGCGCAATAGTAGATAATGATTAGATGCAAGCTAATTAGCGCTCTGCGATACAATTATAAGTTTAATATTTCCATGCATATCCCTCTACTTCACACAATAGCAGACTATATTTCACGTTTTTAAACCAAATACTTACTCGCGCAGTTTTTTGCGAAGCATGAACCTCAAGTAATGGTCCGTACCAAAAGGCCGAATACCCATATATTTGCACATATTTACCAAGCGTGGTCTGCAGAAAAACATTGATCAGCTCTGGTATAACTGTGATATTACAAGGATGTTCAAAATTCAAATAAGATGTAACCTGCTCATGTTATCCAAAGTCAGTTCATCATTAAACAGCTTCGCGAAGTTCAAGATTTCATCATTGGATACACGTTCACCTTTCCTAACCTAATTGCAGTTTAAAGTACATTATCCAAGAGAATATCATATAAATGAATTTATAGTATACACTATACAGTATAAAACTATTCACAGAAGGATGTTATATATAACTGATACCTTGTTTAAAAATTCGTCCAGATCTTCAGCGGTCTGTTTAGTTTCTCCACTACGGGATGTTTGGACTTCCTTTGCCATTTCTTTTGCAGTATCTTGCAGAAACTTTGCATACTCCATCCTTGCTTTCAGTTTCCTTTTCAACGCTTCCTGCATCGGAACATGAACTGCATTCTTGAGCCAATCCATTTTTAACAATGTTTGTGGTTCATATAGAAATGTAACTACGAGATCAATTCAAACATTGATACACAGACATCTGTCATATCAGGAGATAGTGAACAGCAGGGTCAACAAACCATGGAACCAAAATGATGATGTACTGCACGCACATGCACGTCTGATTAACACAGGGTAGGTAACCCATGCATTATAAGTTGTGACATACATGGTGGCATAATAGCATGCTGAGAAATGTAATAGCTAAACAGTATAAACATACTAGTGCACTAAGTAATTATTGTTGTTGCATCACAAACCTCTTCTTTCATCCTGTCTTGAAAAGTGGATGGCAGCATGTTTGGAAACAACTTGAGAAACACCGGCAATAAGAATTCCATGAACGGAACAACGATAAACACAGCAACAGGTACCAGCCTGAAGATATCAGCTGTTGTACGGGTGAGTTGTTGCCTCTCTCTCCTTGACAGGCTCTTTCCACCAGCAAGCTTCACCAGCAATCTTGATGAAATCCTAACATCTGCCCAAAGTAGCTTTGTTCCTAACCAGTAATGCTGCAGTGTAGAAATAAATTCATCCTTCCCATGCTTCAGCTTTACAGCCCAGTCAGCTCTACACAGAGAGAGGTTGCATATGTTTAGAACACCGGAAAAATGGGGCAGAAAACAATATCTTGTATCAAAAGTCATAAGTTTGAGTTCAAGGAAGAAGATACAGACCTACTCATTGAAGCAATAGCTCGGAGAGCAGGGCCAATACCCAGAAGCCTTGCCCAGAATTTTTGTACGATTGATCGGCTAGCCTTTAGAGATTCTTGCACCTGCTTGGCTTTGGCTTTAGCTTTTGCTGTGCTTAGGCCTTCCACAGCCTGGTCACATTCTTCTGGGGATGCCTCCTTTTTCTTTTTATTCTGCTTCTGATCCTCACTCTGTTCTTCTTCGATATCCAACTTAGGTTGCCCAGCAGTTGCAGTTGATGCTCTGCGGACTGACTGCAACAAACCTCTAGCTCCAAAAGGCAATGCAAATTCATTACTTCTTCCAATTCCATAACCATGAAGAGAAATCACATGAGCTGGTCGCTGCGGAAACCCATTACCAAGACCTAGCAGACCACCCTTTGTCAAATTCACACTATACGGCTCTTTCTCCTTGTCAGATTTTGAGTCCCCTAAGCTTTGCTCGAGAAATTGCTGCGCTATTCTTGGCTGAGCCTTGAAACCAAATGCCCCATGCTGGAAGGTAGAGGAGGATGACAGGATAGGTGTGTTAACATTATCCAAAAGATGCTTCCTTCTCCTAATGATCGCCCTTGAAGCCATACTTGGTTGCTTCTCACCCTCCCAATGGGAAGGCAAGGATCATGCCGTTCTAAGTAAAACCTGAAGTGATCAAATTCAGAAACCATAAGAAAAATGAAGATTGACAAGGGGATAGTAACAGCACATTACAACAACAAAAAACAGAGGTGAGAATAATGCTGAACAATCGCAGTACCAATATACCACACGCACTAGTCAATTCTTTTCAAAGGGCACTAACTGTAGTTTTCTGGTATAATGAAAGGACCGTAAATCTCTAGGATTTCCTCTAACATAACAGTAGAACACATAAGTACAGTGAGTAATACTTAGAAACTTATATGAGTAGCAACTAATATGGAGAATCAAAGTGAGCATGCAAAAGCTGTAAGAGAATCAACTCTGATCCAACTATACAAGCAAGCTCAGCAATAGTCCAATCAACAGCCAGCGGAACAAATAAGTGTGTGGTTGTGTATTTCCCAAATGATCACAAGATGCAGAACTTACAATCCATAGCCAGCACAACAAATAAGTCAACAGTTGTGTATCTCCCAATTGATCACAAGATTAAGAGCTGACAATCCAACAATGCATAAATACTATGAGTAATAATTTCACTGTTGCTGGTAAGAGATTTCATGAGAATCAACTATGTTCTTCACCTCAGATTTACAAATTGCTCACTTTAAGTCTTAACTACGACAGGCACTTGTAACAGTTCACGAAGAAAAATCTGAAGCAATCATTAGTCAGTAGTAAACCTGCTTTGTACACTTGCATTAAGGAATATAACTCCATCTTTTAATTTCCAAAATAAGAGTTATAGAGGGAAGAAAAAAATCACAGATAGATTATTATAATCAATAGCAGAGCATCTCCTCGGTTGAACCATTTTGCCTATCCAGATATCGACACAAAAAAGCTAACAGCATATGGCACTGACAATTTAATTCGACAAGTTTGACGTCAGGAGCAGTTCGAGATTATATAAGTTACAAATTCCACTCGACTGTCGAAAATCGAAACCCCGCGAAAAGTGTGAATCGCGTCAGGTTCAGTCCGTACCGATTCATCCATCCTCCCAAGTAAAAGAGACAGATAGCAGGGGCGGACGATTTGCAAACGATCGACCAAGATATTATAAGGAACGGGCGAGGACAAAACAATTATAATTTCTTTAGTTTCGAACAGGACCGCGAAATCGGTCCTTCCGGCTGCCACCTACCCAGAAACATCCACTACTCGCCACTCGCCACAGACAAAATCACCCGAAAACTAAAATCGCAGCAACGCACGTGAACACTGGCTGTCGATCCGTCCCACCGAATCGCCGATGCGAGCGAAGCGAAATCGACCAATGCGTCGACCGACCGACCGGGCAAAAAAAAATCAGAAGAAGAAAAACCAGAGGTGCGTCTGGAGAGAGGCGGAGGAGAGCTCACCCGGCGAGGGACGCGGCGCCGATCGGCCGATCCCGGCGAGGTAGGGTTTAGGGTTTTGGGGGAGGGAGGGGAGGAGCGAGGGGGAAAAGCGAAGGGGAATGGAACTATGGAAGGAGAAGAGGAGCAGCGGGGGCTACTTTACTCGGAGAGGAGGGCGGGGGCAGACGTGCGAAGAAAGAAAGAAATGTGGCTGTTGCAACGTGCAGCTCAAACCGTGAGTCTTGTGTGGGGAACACTTTCCGCTGCGTTCCGTCTGGTTGGGTTGCTGCTGGCCGTCGGATCGGAGCCACCTGATGAAAAATGTACGGATTTTACTTTTACTTTTCCTTTTCGATCCGTTCGAAATGTTGAACCATTTTTTTATTTAATTAATGTTACAAGGGGAAATTTTGGGACTGTTTTGTTTCAAATTAGCTGCTGCAAACTTGAAGCAGTCTCTGCGTAGCACGTGCACCTACCATGAAAGTGACATGAGTCGGAATCGGTTTGATTTGAAGATATGCTGCCCACTATATTCAGGACATGTTGTTTCTTATGATTGGATGTCACACGTGGCATATTCTGGATATATTCGCTGTCATGTTTTTGTGCTCGTCCGCGGGTTTTTTTTTCCTTAAAACAGGTCGAGGCACTGTTGTGCATTGAAACCTAGGGATTGGTGTAAAATCATAATTTAGGTCTCTTATTATATAATATAAATCCAATTAAACCTTTTATTGATCCTATTGTGGTAGTGTAATTCTTTTTTAAAAAATATTACTCACGTTTTTTTTAATATCAGTACAGACACAAGCGCTCATATACACGCGCATACATTCACCCCTATGAACGCACACACGCATACCCTACCCTTATAAGTAAATCCTGAATTAAATCAAGAAATAAATGCGAGTATCAGGATTTGAACCCTGCTGGGCTGGGAATACCACAGTCCCTCTAACCATCCAACCACAGATTGGTTCGCCAGTATAACTCACGTTAAAAGGTGAAATTTAGTATTGTGATTAGGGCATCCAACTCGGTACCCCGTCGGTCCATGGATGTGTGGGTTGTTTAAAATCCCGCAAACTAGACGCAAAATCAGGAGAGCTTTGCTGGCGTCCAGGCCACGACCATGTACATGTTCGACGCTACAGTCCCACCATAAAACCTCTCTGCACAAGAAACGCGCGAAGCGGTTGCCGCCCATTCATCTTGGTCAGTATCGCTGCAAACGTGACTCCATGGCATTGATGCCGGTCAGAGCGACGCCACCGGACAAGCGGGTTGCGCCGCTTCAATGCCGACATGACGACCGAGAAGCCTACCCCAACCGGTGCGCCGCATGAAGTCGGTTACCCGCCCGTTCGCTGCATGTGGCTATTGAAGCACAGCTTCGGCGCGGTCCACACCATCTCCTCTCCGCACTACCCCGATCTACTCCTCTCCGTCTCCACTCACCATCCTCGACGAAGTCGAAGTCGTGGTTCTCCGCGCCTGCAGGTGGCGGCTCTGGATGTGACGCCCCCGATTCGATCGTACACTAATCATACACGCAAATGTGTACGATCAAGATCAGGGACTCACGGGAAGATATCACAACACAACTCTAGACACAAATAAAAAATAATACAAGCTTCGTATTACAAGCCAAGGGCCTCGAGGGCTCGAATACAGAAGCTCGAATACAAACGAGTCAGCGGAAGCAACAATATCTGAGTACAGACATAAGTTAAACAAGGATGCCTTAAGAAGGCTAGCACAAACATCAACGATCAAAGAGGCAAGTGTTGGGGAACGTAGTAATTTCAAAATTTTCCTACGCACACGCAAGATCATGGTGATGCATAGCAATGAGAGGGAAGAGTATTGTCCACGTACCCTCGTAGACCGTAAGCGGAAGCATTATGAGAACGCGGTTGATGTAGTCGAACGTCTTCACGATCCGACCGATCAAAGTACCAAACGCACGTCACCTCCGAGTTTAGCACACGTTCAGCTCGATGGTGTCCCACGAACTCTGATCCAGCAGAGCTTCACGGGAGAGTTTCGTCAGCACGACGGCGTGATGACGGTGATGATGTTGCTACCGACGCAGGGCTTCGCCTAAGCACCGCTATGATATGATCGAGGTGGATTATGGTGGAGGGGGCACCGCACACGGCTAAGGGATCAATGATCAACTTGTGTGTTCTAGGGTGCCCCCTGCCCCCGTATATAAAGGAGAAAGGGGGGAGGCCAGCCGGCCCCTGTAAGGCGCGCCAGGAGGAGGAGTCCTCCTCCCAGTAGGAGTAGGACTCCCCTTTCCTACTCCTACTAGGAGGAGGAAAGGAAGGGGGAAGAGGAGAAGGAAGGAGAGGGAGGAAAAGGGGGAAAGGGGGGCCGTCCCCCTAGTCCAATTCGGTTTGGGCTAGGGGGTCGCGCGCCCTGCCTCCTCACTTTCACCACTTGGCCCATGGGGCCCATTACTTCTTCCTCGTATTCTCGTAACTCCTCGGTACTCCGAAAAATACCCGAATCACTCGAAACCTTTCCGATATCCGAATATAGTCGTCCAATATATCGATCTTTACGTCTCGACCATTTCGAGACTCCTTGTCATGTCCCCGATCTCATCCGGAACTCCAAACTACCTTCGGTACATCAAAACACATAAACTCATAATACTCGTCACCGAACTTTAAGCGTGCGGACCCTACGGGTTCGAGAACTATGTAGACATGACCGAGACACGTCTCCGGTCAATAACCAATAGCGGAACCTGGATGTTCATATTGGCTCCTACATATTCTACGAAGATCTTTATTGGTCAAACCGCATAACAATATACGTTGGTTCCCTTTGTCATCAGTATGTTACTTGCCCGAGATTCGATCGTCGGTATCTCAATACCTAGTTCAATCTCGTTACCGGCAAGTCTCTTTACTCGTTTCCGTAATGCATCATCCCACAACTAATGTTGGGGAACATAGTAATTTCAAAAAAATTCCTACGCACACACGGGATCATGGTGATGCATAGCAACGAGAGGGGAGAGTGTGTCCACGTACCCTCGTAGACCAAATGCGGAAGCGTTAGCACAACGCGGTTGATGTAGTCATATGTCTTCATGATCCGATCGATCCAAGTACCAAACGCACGGCACCTCCGAGTTCTGCACACGTTCAACTCGATGACGTCCCACAAGCTTCGATCCAGCAAAGCTTCACAGGAGAGTTTCGTCAGCACGACGGCGTGGTGACGGTGACGATGATGCTACCGACGCAGGGCTTTACCTAAGCACCTCTACGATATGACCGAGGTGGATTATGGTGGAGGGGGCACCACACTCGGCTAAGAGATCAATGATCAATTGTTGTGTCTAGAGGTGCCCCCTGTCCCCGTATATAAAGGAGCAAGGGGGAGAGGCGGCCGGCCAAGGAGGGCGCGCCAAGGGAGGGAGTCCTACTCCCACTAGGAGTAGGACTCCTCCTTTTCCTAATAGGAGTAGGAGAGGGGGAAGGAAAGGGAGAGGAGGAGAAGGAAAGAGGGGGCCGACCCCCTTGCCCTAAACCAATTCGGTTTGGGCCTTGGGGGGTGCACCCTGAAGGAAATATGCCCTAGAGGCAATAATAAAGTTATTATTTATTTCCTTATATCATGATAAATGTTTATTATTCATGCTAGAATTGTATTAACCGGAAACATAATACATGTGTGAATACATAGACAAACAGAGTGTCACTAGTATGCCTCTACTTGACTAGCTCGTTGATCGAAGATGGTTATGTTTCCTAACCATAGGCATGAGTTGTCATTTGATTAACGGGATCACATCATTAGGAGAATGATGTGATTGACTTGACCCATTCCGTTAGCTTAGCACTTGATCGTTTAGTTTGTTGCTATTGCTTTCTTCATAACTTATACATGTTCCTATGACTATGAGATTATGCAACTCCCGTTTACCGGAGGAACACTTTGTGTGCTACCAAATGTCACAACGTAACTGGGTGATTATAAAGGTGCTCTACAGGTGTCTCCGAAGGTACTTGTTGAGTTGGCGTATTTCAAGATTAGGATTTGTCACGCCGATTGTCGGAGAGGTATCTCTAGGCCCACTTGGTAATGCACATCACTTAAGTCTTGCAAGCATTGCAACTAATGAGTTAGTAGTGGAATGATGTATTACGAAACGAGTAAAGAGACTTGCCGGTAACGAGATTGAACTAGGTATTGGAATACCGACGATCGAATCTCGGGCAAGTAACATACCGATGACAAAGGGAACAACGTATGTTGTTATGCGGTTTGACCGATAAAGATCTTCGTAGAATATGTAGGAACCAATATGAGCATCCAGGTTCCGCTATTGGTTATTGACCGGAGACGTGTCTCGGTCATGTCTACATAGTTCTCGAACCCGTAGGGTCCGCACGCTTAAAGTTCGGTGACAATCGTAATTAGGGTTTTTGTGTTTTGATGTACCGAAGGTAGTTCGGAGTCCCGGATGTGATCACGGACATGACGAGGAGTCTCGAAATGGTCGAGACATAAAGATTGATATATTGGAAGCCTATATTTGGATATCGGAATCGTTCCGGGTGAAATCGGGATTTTACCGGAGTACCGGGGGGTTACCGGAACCCCCCCCCCCCCCGGGGGGGGGGGGGGTTAATGGGCCTACATGGGCCCTAAGGGAGAAGAGGAGGGCCGGCCAGGGCAGGCCGCGCGCCCCCCTCCCCCCTAGTCCGAATAGGACAAGTAAGGGGGGGGGGCGCCCCCCTTTCCTCTTTCCCCCTTCCCCTTTCCTTCTCCAACAAGGCAAGAGGGGGGAGTCCTACTCCCGGTGGGAGTAGGACTCCTCCAGGCGCACCCCTAGGGGCCGGCCGCACCTCCCCCTCCCTCCTTTATATACGGGGGCAGGGGGCACCCCATGACACACAAGTTGATCTTCGTGATCATTCCTTAGCCGTGTGCGGTGCCCCCTTCCACCATATTCCACCTCGGTCATATTGTAGCGGTGCTTAGGCGAAGCCCTGCGTCGGTAGAACATCATCACCGTCATCACGCCGTCGTGCTAACGAAACTCTCCCTCAACACTCGGCTGGATCGGAGCTCGAGGGACGTCACCGAGTTGAACATGTGCAGAACTCGGAGGTGCCGTACGTTCGGTACTTGGATCGGTCGGATCGGGAAGACGTACGACTACTTCCTCTACGTTGTGTCAACGCTTCCGTTGTCCGTCTACGAGGGTACGTAGACAACACTCTCCCCTCTCATTGCTATGCATCACCATGATCTTGCGTGTGCGTAGGAAAACTGTTGAAATTACTACGTTCCCCAACAGTGGCATCCGAGCCAGGTTTTATTCGTTGATGTTATATGCGCGAGTAGAACACAAGTGAGTTGTGGGCGATATAAGTCATACCGCTTACTAGCATGTCATACTTTGGTTCGGCGGTATTGTTGGATGAAGTGGCCCAGACCGACATTACGCGTACGCTTACGCGAGACTGGTTCTACCGACGTGCTTTGCACACAGGTGGCTGGCGGGTGTCAGTTTCTCCAACTTTAGTTGAACCAAGTGTGGCTACGCCCGGTCCTTGCGAAGGTTAAAACAACACCAACTTGGCAAACTATCGTTGTGGTTTTGATGCGTAGGTAAGAACGGTTCTTGCTAAGCCCGTAGCAGCCACGTAAAACTTGCAACAACAAAGTAGAGGACGTCTAACTTGTTTTTGCAGGGCATGTTGTGATGTGATATGGTCAAGACATGATGCTAAATTTATTGTATGAGATGATCATGTTTTGTAACCGAGTTATCGGCAACTGGCAGGAGCCATATGGTTGTCGCTTTATTGTATGCAATGCAATCGCGCTGTAATGCTTTACTTTATCACTAAGCAGTAGCGATAGTCGTGGAAGCATCAGATTGGCGAGACGACAATGATGGTACAATGGAGATCAAGGTGTCACGCCGATGACGGTGGTGATCATGACGGTACTCCGGAGATGGAGATCACAAGTACAAGATGATGATGGCCATATCATATCACTTATATTGATTGCATGTGATGTTTATCTTTTATGCATCTTATCTTGCTTTGATTGACGATAGCATTATAAGATGATCTCTCACTAAATTACAAGATAAAAGTGTTCTCCCTGAGTATGCACCGTTGCCAAAGTTCGTCATGCCCAGACACCACGTGATGATCGGGTGTGATAAGCTCTACGTCCATCTACAACGGGTGCAAGCCAGTTTTGCACACGCGGAATACTCAGGTTAAACTTGACGAGCCTAGTATATGCAGATATGGCCTCGGAACACTGAGACCGAAAGGTCGAGCGTGAATCATATAGTAGATACGATCAACATATTGATGTTCACCATTGAAAGCTACTCCATTTCACGTGATGATCGGTTATGGTTTAGTTGATTTGGATCACGTGATCACTTAGAAGATTAGAGGGATGTCTTTCT
>NC_053027.1:293654599-293755558 GCF_003073215.2 Triticum urartu
TGTCTGATCAAGTGATAGATCCACTCCTTCCCCACCTTTGCACCAAAGGAATTCGTTATTTGAGCAAGTCTTGAGCTTTTTCCCTTCGTTCTTGTTACTCTTGGAGGTTGGAGACTCCTAGGCGGTAGGAGTCTTTCGGAGAGGAATCGACCATTTTGATTACCCCGGAAAAGTTTGTGAGGGTTTGGAGACCACCCCAAGGTCTACCACTAGTGGTTGAGAAATGCCTCTATGGTGTTGTCTCGAAGGGATAATAGGGTGAGCCTTCGTGGCGTTGGTGTGCCTTCGTGGTAACATCCACCTCTCTAACGGTGACGTAGCTTCTCTCCAAGGAAGTGAACACCGGAATACATCCTTGTCTCCTAGAGTTGCAGTTATTCCTAATCCTAACTCTTTACTTGTGGTTACTTGTCTCTTAGCACTTACTTAAATCATATTATGATTACTTACTTACATACTTGTGTTACTTATTTATCTTGCTTAGCTCTTAGCATCATACTTGCAATTGTTAGGCTCACTTTCATATTCCGCATTATTGCCTAAAATTGCTAGGTAACAATTAAAATGTGTAACTGTACCTATTCACCCCCCCTTTCTAGGTCCATCTCGATCCTTTCAATTGGTATCAGAGCCTCGTGCTCTATTCTTGTGGCTTAACCGCCCTAGAGCGAGATGAACGCCGATGGGACCCCCCTTGTTGCAAATCCTAAGAATGCGGGCGCGGCTTCCACGGAAGCCAAGTCCTTCACTTCAGAGGATCTAGAACAAGCTCATACTAAGAAAAAGGAGGAGCATGATGCCTCTCTTGAGGCCTTGGTCCAAATAAGGCTAGCCACACTAACCACGATGCTTGCACCACTTTCTGGTGGTGCGGCCTCGAGGCCAACTGTGCCTACTCCTTCAATTGGCCAACAACCTCCTAGCAATGAACACTCCAGTGTTCCTTGGCTTTATGCAAGACCTCAAATAGATAAACCTAAGTATAACCCTGAAGGCAAACCTCCTTTACTTGATGAAACTACCGATTTTGCTTTGTGGAGAGTTGCTATGTAGGATCATCTTCGATATGGAAATGATGAGATGTTGGAGATCTTGGAGTATGGTTACCAAGTTGTTGACCCAAAGAATCTTACACCAAGAGAGATATATGACAAGAATCTCAATGACACAGCAACCATGTGCATAAGAAGAGGTATGACCGACAAGCAAAGGAGACCATACATACATATCACAAGTGCCAAGGAATTATGGGATACCATTGTGAGAACCAAGAACGGTACCTCCACTCTCCGGCTTGCTCAATATGAAATTTCCAAGGGGCAATTGCAAAACTTTTGTATGGAGAAAGGTGAAACTCCCAAGCAACTTCTTGTGTGTCTCATGACTCTCACTACCGACATCGAGTCATGTGAATGTGACAAGACACAAGATGGATTCAACTTGACTAAGAGATGTCTCGTGGATAAGTTGCTTCACGCTCTTGCTCCGTATCATCATCAAATGGTGTGGGACATAAGACAACACCATGGATTCAAGGAAATGACTCCGGATGACATCATGTCCACCTTCCAACTATTTGAAGAGTTAAAGGCAAATGCTACAAAACATCTTGCCATGCATGGTACCTCAACATCAAAAATCAATCTTGCATTGAAGTCCAAGCATGTATGTGAAGAATAGCAAGTGAAGAAGAAGAAGAAGAAGATGATGATGACAAAGATGGTGATCAGATTGAATCTGATGAGGGGCCTTCATATGAAGACATGGCTCTCTTTGTCAAGAAGTAGGAAAATTCAAAGGAAGATTCCAGAAGAAGAAAGTGAGAAAATGCTATAACTGTGAAGAAACCAATCACTTCTCCAACGAGTGTCCTTATGAGAAAAGAGAACATAAACCAAGGTTTCCCAAGACCTTTCCCAAGAAGAAATTGCCAAATCCTTTGAACTCCAAGCTCAAGAAGAGAGATGGGAAAGCAATGGTTGCTCAAGAAGAATCTGATCCAGATGATGTTAGTGGTGTTGCCGGAGTTGCTCAAGAATCTCAAAACACATTGAGGCTAGTCAACAAGAGTGGTGATATTGTCACCTACAACTATATGAAGGACTTCAAGGGCAACGCTCACAAGTGCCTAATGGCAAAGGCCATGGTAGAAGATGGAGAGGACCAAAGCTCTCTCGACAAGGTCAAGGTAACTCCATGATCAAATCCTCCTCTTTTCACTCCTCCTACTCCTAGTGATGAGTATCTTGATGCAGAGGATAGTCATGAGGATGATGATATAGATGATCCCATGCTTGCTAAACTAAATAATTGCATGTGCTCCCTCAAAGGAAAGAAGCTCACTATGTTTCGTATGCTTATTGAGATGGTGAGTAAGCACACCATCACCATTAAGGAACTCGACACCCTCGTCACCGAGGAAAAGGGAAAATATGAAATCCTTGAGAGGCAAGTCCAATATGAGGAAGCATGAAATGATGAACTATGCTTAAAAATTGGTACAAATATTGATGATCATACTAAAGATCTTTCCTCCTTGAAAAAGGCTATTAACTCTTGCGAAGAGTTGATGAATGATAAAAGTAAGCTTGTGAAGTCTAATGCTTCTATCTCTAAGGATTGTGAGCTCCTATCCATGTCCCTCAAGACTAAGGAAGAAGAGCTCAACCTTCTTGCAAAGAGTTTTGAGACTCTCAAGCTTACTTATCTTGAAACTCTAGCCAAGGCTTACTCTTCTCCTATTATCAATGTTGATGCTTGTACTACTAACTCTAGTAGTGATTTAGCATCTATTCTTGAGGAGAATCGCTTTATTAAGGCTCAAATCAAGAAAGGTCGCATGACTTGTGCTCAAGGGCAAAAGAACCTTAATGAGGTATTGAGCCAACACAATGAGGTGTTTGCCAAAGAGGGACTAGGGTTTGACCCAAGCACAAGCAAGAAGAAGACGTCCTCTCAAAAGTGCACCACCCCTCTAAAAGAAACTTTTGTACGAGAAGGGCACAAGGATAAAGGTAAGGTTGTTGGTGGGAAGGCCACAAGGGTCATGCCCACTCTCAACAAGCCAAAAGAGTTCATGCCTCCCTCCTATGTACTTCGTAAGACTAAGGATGGAGAAGTTTATGCAAAGTTTGTTGGTCCTCAAAATGCATTTCGTTTCTATACTATTTGGGTCCATAAGACCCTTGTGACTAACTTGAGAGGTCCCATTGCAAAATGGGTGCCTCTAACCAAGTAATAATTGTGTGTAGGTTGCCTTCTCCGGTGGAGTAAAACGGGTGATTAATAGTGGATGTACCAATCATATGATCAGAGATAGCAAATTGCTCTATGATTTCATGGAAGCTATTCAACCATTTATGAGCATTATGTTTGGTGGAGGATCAAAAGGACAGGTACTCGGGTTGGGCAAAGTGGCTATCACAAATGACATGTCTCTTGCAAATGTCATGCTTGTCCAATCCCTTAAATACCATTTGCTTTATGTTCGCCAGTTGGCTTCCGTTGGTTATGATACACTCTTTGGACTAACGGATGTGAAAGTCTTTAAGAGAGATACTCTCGAAGTGGCCTTTGTTGGAGAGTTGGATGGCAACCTTTACACGGTTGATTTCTCGAAAGAGAGCACATTCCATGCAACTTGTCTAA
The DNA here is from genome assembly GCF_003073215.2 of Triticum urartu. Lineage (NCBI taxonomy): Eukaryota > Viridiplantae > Streptophyta > Magnoliopsida > Poales > Poaceae > Triticum > Triticum urartu. The sequence continues at coordinate 293,658,248 of NC_053027.1, forward strand.
TGGCTAAGGCCGACAAGGGGTGGCTATGGCATCACCGGCTAGCCCATGTCGGCATGAGAAATCTTCAATATCTCTTATAGGGTAATCACATCCTTGGACAAACCAATGTCTCTTTTGAGAAAGATCGTGTGTGTAGTGCATGCATAGCCGGGAAGAAACATCAATCAAAGCACCCACCCAAGAATATTGTGTCTACTTCAAGGCCTTTGGGGCTCCTTCATGTGGATCTCTTTGGGCCTCCTTCATGGGATAGTCTTGGTGGGAAAAAGTATGGGCTTGTCATTGTCGACGATTACTCAAGATATACATGGGTCTTCTTCCTCAAATCCAAGGATGAAACAAAGATCACCTTCATTGATTTTGCCAAGCAAGCACAACGCAAGTTTGACAAAGAAATCTTGGCAATAAGAAGTGATAATGGATCTGAGTTCAAGAACTACATCTTGGAATAGTTTCTTAGTGATGAAGGGATCGAGCATCAATATTCAGCTCCATACACTCCCCAACAAAATGGTGTAGCACAAAGGAAGAACCGCACACTTGTGGAGATGGCAAGGTCCATGTTGGATGAATACAAGTCGCCACATAGTTTTTGGGCCGAGGCCGTCAACACCGCATGCCATGCATCAAACCGGCTCTTCCTTCGCACTATATTGGAAAAGACTCCATATGAGCTCCTAGCCGGGAACAAGCCAAATGTCAAGTACTTTCGTGTATTTGGGTGCAAATGTTTCATCCTCAACAAAAGAGAACGGTTAGGAAAATTTCAATCTAAAACCATTGAGGGTATATTTGTTGGCTATGGATCAAACTCTCACACCTATAGAGTCTACAACAAATCCAATGGATGTGTTGTAGAAACTTGTGACGTGGTGTTTGATGAATTTAATGGCTCCCATGGGGAGCAAGTTAATCTAAGTGATGTAGGTGAAGAAGATTCCTCTTAAGATATTTTGACTATGGGTGTTGGTGCACTTCTTCCAATGGAACAAGAACCTCATGATGATGATGAAGAAGAAGATGGAGGCTTCACACATCATCAAACTACTTCAACACCCATACCACCACAAGCACATATTGCTCAACCAATGCCCATAGATCAAATACAAGATGATGATCAAGTTACTCTTCATGATAATCATCAAGAACAAGATCATCCTCATGGTCAAGAATAAGAAAATGCAATCATTGACGATGAACCTCAACAAATGCAAGATGAAGAAGAAGATCTTCCACCACACATTAATGATCCATATGTTGAGGATGTGAATGATGGACATGAAGTTAAACCTCGTGAAATCTTACCTCCACCATGCCTCGAGTGGCCGGTCGTGTTGATGTTCGAAAAATTATCACCGGCATATCGGAAGCTAGAGTCACTTGTAAACATTTGACAAACTTTTGTGCTCACTTCTCGTTGTGTCTAGTGTTGAGCCTCTCAAGGTACAAGAGGCATTGATGGACAACGATTGGCTCGTTGCTATTCAAGAAGAGTTGAACAGTCTTGAACGCAACCAAGTGTGGTCATTAGTCAAGAGGCCAAATACCGAGCACAACGTCATTGGAACAAAATGGAATTTCAAGAACAAGCAAGATGAGAATGGTGTAATCATCCATAACAAGGCAAGGTTAGTGGCACAAGGGTACTCACAAGTTGAAGGTTTGGACTTTGGTGAGACCTTTGCCCCCATTGCCCGTCTTGAATCCATTCGCGTCTTACTTTCTTACGCTGCTTTCAATGGTTTTACATTACATCAAATGGATGTGAAGAGTGCTTTCCTTAACGGTCCTCTACAAGAAGAAGTATATGTATCACAACCACCTGGGTTCGTTGATCCCGATCACAAAGACTATGTGTATAAACTTCATAAGGCTTTGTATGATCATCTTAAGAAGTTTCTACTCGATGATGGTTTTGTGAGAGGGGTGATCGATCCCACTATTTTTACTAAGAGGGACAAGGGTGATTTGATCTTATGCCAAATCTATGTAGATAATATCATTTTTGGTTCTCCTAACATTCATTTGTGCAAGAAGTTTGCGGCTTCCATGACCAAGAATTTTGAAATGTCACTCAATGCGGATTTGAAGTTCTTCCTCGGATTCAAATTCAACAATTTCAAGAAGGAATTTTCTTGTCTCAAGCAAAATACCTCAAGGATATCTTAGAGAAGTTTGGCATGTCTGATGCTAGTCCATGTAAGACACCCATGGCAACCAAAATTGCACTCACTAAAGACACAAATGGTATTCCTTTCGACCCATCTATTTACCGCTCTATGATTGGTTCATTGCTCTATCTTTGTGCATCTAGACCAGACATCATGTTTAGTGTATGCGTGTGTGCTAGATTTCAAGCTTCCCCTAGGGAAAGTCATCATAAGGCAGTTAAGCATATTCTTAGATACCTTGTTCACACCCCAAAGTTGGGTCTATGGTACCCCAAGGATGCTAAGTTTGATCTCATTGGGTACACAGATGTGGATTGGGATGGAGACAAAGTGGATCGTAAGTCCACCTTCGGCGCATGTTAGTTTCTTGGATGCTCCTTGGTAAGTTGGTCCTCGAAGAAACAAAATTGTATTGCCATCTCTACCGCAGAAGCTGAATACATTGCAACCGCCAGTTGTGCAACTCAATTACTATGGATGAGGCAAACTTTGAAGGATTACGGTATAACCTATAGACATGTGCCTCTTCTATGTGATAATGAAAGTGTCATCAATATTGCTGAGAACCCCAAGGATCATACCCGCACCAAGCACATTGATATTAGGTATCACTTCTTGAGAGATCATGTGGAGAAGGGTGATATTTACATTGCTCATGTTGGAACAGATATGCAACTTGCAGATATTTTCACCAAGCCATTGGATGAAGCAAGGTTTTGTCGACTTAGGCGTGAACTTGGTATCTTGGAGATTGACAATATTATGTGAAATCTAGTACCCATTCATGCATGAACTTAATGTCTTTTCTTGATGTAGGCATATATTTAGGGGGGGGGGACACTCAACTCATGGGTACTCTCACCCTATGTAATGCATAAATAGAACAAACACTCTCAAAGCTACCATGTTATTCTAACTACGTTGCTTTATAATGATGGAGTAGTGATTATGCACCCAAGGTTCAAATTCTTGCGGTGCCATCTCACATATACTCAAACATGGGTTAGATTGGTGTGATTTATGTTTGTTGTTGTTGTTTTATTGACATAGGATACTCACTACTTGACATTATACTAATTCATCATTGGTACCCTTACACATTGGTTAGACCATCATTGTCATCATCATCTCCTACCCTTGTCATAATCTACATTGTCTTTTTCAGACAAATTTCTGTGTGTCGGTTGTCCGGTCTATCCGGACTTTCGTTAATTTTTTCCCCTGGCCCAGGCACCGGACGTCCGTAGGACTCTGGTCGTTCGGAATGTCGCCCTCTTCCGGTCGTCCGGTCTATCCGGTCTTCCTTAGTTCTTCCCCTGGCCCAGGGACCCGACGTCCGTAGAACTCTGGTCGTCCGGGATTTCCTCGGGCACATATATATAGTGTGGGGTGCGGTTCGGGTCATTTCACCCTAATCCTTTCGCTCCCCTCCTCTGTTCCTCACCGCCACCGCCCCTGTCTCGCGGCTCCTCGCCACGGCCGCTCGTCGGCTGGGCCCCTCGCCGATGCCGCACCACTCTGGTCGCCCAGTTCCAGGCGCGGCCCATTGCCTGATTCGCTTCGGTCATCATCTTCCTCCGCGTTCTTCACTCCAAGGTAGCACCTATCTCTTCTCCCCTCATCCATCGATGCTTAAATCTATGGTGGGGGTTGCTGATTTGGGTCTTCCTCCTCCTCTAGGCCGAGATGCCCAAGACCAAGTACTCCGCGTGCCAGCAGGTCACCAGTGGGCCATCTCGTATGTCTCATCATGGTGGCCTCGATGACTCATAGGAGAGGGCTCGTCCTCGGAAGCGTGTCGCCCATCCTCACAGCTCTACTAGCAACTCCTCTTTGGAGGACTCTGACTATGGGGATGAACTGGATGATTTGGAGCAGCCCAAGTTTGTTGCTGTTCGGACCTCCGCACCCAAGCCGGGAACTCATCGTCCCACCTTCAAGCCTCCTCCCCCTCTGGTGCAACCTCACGATGATGCTCGTCATATCTCTCTTGAACCTCGTTTACCACTCGGCCACCATGTTAAGGAGTTCAACAAGGTTCCCATTGCTTCATATCTTAAGTTGCGTCATGATGTTGATCAATTTACGGTTACTCATGACTCTCAGGACAATCATTTTCGCACTAATGTCCAAGCTGACATTTTTACCACTATCATCATTCCTAAAGGCCTATCTCTCCACATATGCATTGATCTTGATCACATTCGTGCTCATCCAGAGAAATATCCGAGGGCTATTGAGCTCATTGAGTCATCTAATCTTGCTGCTCCATTTGCATTTCAACATGACTTTAACCAAGCTGCCATTCATCAATTCTATGCCACATGTTATTTTGGTCCAAATAACACCGTCACTTGGATGACCTCCGACACCGTGCTCACGGCATCTTATTCTCAATTTGTTGCTACCCTTGGGTTTCCTGACACCGGGTTCAAAATCCATAAGGATGGCCCCAACCATAGGCCCAAGGGTATTGATGTCTGTATGGATCTTCTCAAACCGATAGGAGATTTGACTAATGATGAGAAACAAAAGGGTCTGAACCAAGTCTCCATTTGGTGCTCACGTTTCTACATCATCTATCAGTGTGTCATTCGTACCATCTATCCCAAGATGGGTGACAAGGGGTCGTGCAACAGCTACTGCATTGATCTCATACATTGCCTCTATGCATCTCCAAAGGGGAAGATAAATGTTCCTCATTTTCTGTGGCATGAGATCCGTCTCGCTAGCTTTCAGCACAAGTGGGCCTTTCCTCATGCCCCCTATCTTCAGGCTTTTATCGAGAGTGTTGCTCCTTTTCCCATTGCCCGCACTCACTTGCATGAGCAGTGGGTCATTCCACCTCACATCACTACAAAAAAAAGACACATCCGTGATATTTGGGGCCGAAAGAAAAAAATTATGTCATACTTATGACACTTCTATGACAATAATTGTGACAAAATCCGGTATCATCATAGATGTGGTGGGCTCCTACTTCTATGACAAAAAATCAAGACAGAAAATGGGCTTTTCGTCCTGGGCGGGCCGGAGACGCAGCTGCATGACATTCTTTGGGCTGTCCATGACGGAAAAAACCATGGTAGAAGCGAGGGGGAGGAAAATATCGGGGTGTTCCCGGTTACGGTGGGTGGTCGGGCCGAGCGATGCGCGTTTCTCTCATACACGCATGCGCGTGGGTGCTAGGCGTTGGGCTCTATCTGAACCCGAGTGATTGCACTGCAGGCTACATGTTACTGAACTCGAGCGATCGATCGATGGCTGTTAACTGAACCCGATCGAGCGATTCCTTCGCTACTGCTGCTAACTAAAGCCGATCGATGCTGCCTTTGGATGAACAGTGAGCGTTGCTGGGGGGTTTGGATGAATAGTTCCTGGTGGGGGTGGATGAACAGGACCCCGTGGTGTTGCCTCTAGATGAACAGGACCCCGGTCGATCGAGCCGATTGGGGCTGGATGAACAGGACCCCGTGGAGGGTTGGATGAACAGGACTACCCCATGGAGGGCTAGATGAACAGTAGACGGTGGAGGGCTGGATGGACAGTAGCCCGTGGAGGGGTGATTGAACAGGAGCCCGTGGAGAGGGCTAGTTGAACAGTAGCCGGTGGAGTAGCGCACGGTGGAGGCTGGATGAACAGGAGCCCGTGGATGAACAATCACAGGTGGAGGCTGGAGAAGGTCGACGGTGGATGAACAGTAGCCCGTGGAGGCTGGAGGGGGTCGACGGTGGAGATGAACAGTATACCGTGGAGTCCCGTTTTGCAGTACGCCACACCCCTCCCGATGAACATGACCCCCGTTTGACCGTAGCGCACCAACACAAGTCCGTTTCCTTCGTTTTGCGGTACGCCACACCCCTCCCGATGAACTGGACCACCGTTTCGACCGTAGGAGGTCCGTTTCCTCCGTTTTGCGGTGTGCCAGACCCCTCCCAATGAACAGGATCCCGTTTCGACTGTGGCCGGTCGAACACAAGGTCGTTTCCTCCGTTCTGCAGTACGCCAGGCCTCATTTCCATTGGCTGTTCCGTCCAAGCCCTCCCAATGAACACGACGACGCATTCCGTTCCGACCCAGCCGGTTGGCTCCCCATGAACACGACGATGACATTGTTTCTCCGTTCTGACCCAGCCATGTACACGAGCCCTGGCCGTACGTATGCGCGAGTAGGCGTCCGAGACCCTTGTAAGTGCATCTAGTGCCACCCCTAGTTGGTTTTGGAGTATTGACGACAAACCTAGTTGAGGGACTAATGTGTTTGTGAGAATTGCAGGATAACACAGGTAGAAGTCCCTCATTGATTCGGTTTTACTACCAGAGATGACCCCTAAAAATGTATGAAGACATTGAAGCCAAAGGTGGTATATGAAGATATTCACATTGAAGACTATGACAAAAGAAGACACGTTATGAAGCCTATGGAGCTCGAAGACTTAGATCTTTCGTAGTTCTTTTTCTTTTGTGCTGAGTCATAGGAACCACCGTACTGTTAAGTGGGGTCCAGGAGAACCAGTCAGAATGACTGAAGTGATGCCTAAACCAAAAACCAATGTCTTCGAGTGAAGACAATGAGAGCGAATCTTGTCCAGAGCCGGACAAGTCAGCTTTGCTTGTAGCCCAAGTAAAGTTGCCATGAGAGTTTGAAATCTGACTGTTGAGACACGTGTCAGTTCCTTAGTGACCCAGGGTCATTTCGGACAAATCAGGTCGGGTTGCCAAGTGGCTATAAATAGCCCACCCCCTACAACCATAAACGGTTGGCTACTCAGATTTGAGTGCACGGCTTTTGTCGTTTGAGAGCAACCCACCTCGAAGCCTTTGAGAGAAAATTCCTAGCGAGGAGAAAAGCCCTAACCACCTAGAGCCAGAGAACATTGGGCATCACTTAAGTCTTCTTGTCTGTGTTCTCCAGACGGTTAGGCGTCGCGTTCAGAGAATCCAAGAGACATTGTGGATTGCCAGTGAACGAAGTCTGTGAAGGTTTGGGAGTCTACCTTGAAGACTTACCAGAGTGATTGGGCGAGGACTATGTGACTTTAGCTCAAGGAGAATACGGTGAGGACTTGGTGTCCTGAGTTGCGTGTTCAGGACTGGGTGTCCAGGACTGTGTGTCCTAAGGTTTAAATACCTAGCCGCTCCAACCAGACGTACAGTTGTCACAGCAGCTGGAACTGGTCCAACACATCATTGTCTTCAACGAGTCACTGGTTTCATCTTCACTTCCTTTTTCTTACTGTTACTCATTGTGAAGCCATTGCATGCTTGCTCTATCTTTTGTCTTCACAACGTGAATGTATGATCTGTTTGGCTTCATAACTTCTTCCTACCTGATCCTTATTACACTGCAGCTGTTTGTCTTTGTGCTCTCACTCTATTGAATACTTGACCATGGCTTGCCTAGTGTAATCTAACTTCCGCTGCATAGTAATAGGCAAAGTCTTCACTGTTTGTCTTCATAACTCCCACGTTTTGAAGACTTTCATAAAAATCGCCTATTCACCCCCCCTCTAGTCGATATAACGCACTTTCAATTGGTATCAGAGCAAGGTGCTCCCTTGTTCTGTGTGATTCGGTTTAACCACCTGGAGTTTTAGCTATGTCGACTGCAGGGATAATCAAAGTCTCCGCTGCGTGCCCCGTCTTCGATGGAACTGAATATCCCTACTGGAAGAATAAGATGCGCATGCATCTTGAAGCCATTGACGTTGACCTATGGTATGTCGTCGAGAACGGTGTTCCCAAGGCTGGAGAAGGTGTCACTGCTGCTGATGTCAAGAAGTTCACTCAACTGGACTCTACTGCCAAAAATATCATCTGTGGTCATCTGACAAAAGGACAGTATGGCCGTGTGAGTGCCTTGAAGACATCCAAGTTGGTATGGGACTGGCTCTCCAAGGTCAATGAAGGCGTCTCAACCCAGAGAGATCAAAGAATCAGTGTTCTTCGCAACCTCTTCAACTGCTTCAAGTGAAATGACAATGAGAATGTCCAGCACACATTTGACTGGCTCACTGACATCATAAATGAGCTTCAAGCCCTCGGCGCCACTGAGATCACCAAACATGAAGTCGTCAAGACGCTGCTGAGATCACTTGATAGTTCGTTTGACATCCTAGCCCTGATGATTCAAGAACGTCCTGATTTCAAGACACTCGATCCGCCTGACATACTTGAGAGGCTCAACACACATGAGTTTCAGCTTTCTGAGAAAAGAGATATCTACGGTCCAAACTATGGGCGAACTCATGCCTTGAAGGCAAAAGCTGTTTCCTCATCTGAAGAAGAATCTGACAGCAGTTCTGATGATCCTGAAGACATTGGAAGGGAACTTGCAATGCTAGTGAAGAAGTTCCAAAAATTCACCAAGAAGAAAGGCTTCAGAAAATCTTCACAATCAAGCTCAAGGAATGATGAAGCTTCTGCTCATGACTACAAGAAGAAAACATGTCACAAGTGCAACAAAACTGGACACTTCATCTCTGAGTGTCCACAGTGGGACAATGAGAACAGAAGGAAGAAGAAGAGCAAGGAATATGATTCTGACGACAAGAAGAAGAAGAAATACTCAAAGTCTTCTTCCAAGTCTTCCTCAAAGTCTTCATCACACAAGAAGAGCTCATCTGGCAAAGCACGTGTGTTTGTTGGCAAGGAAATGGATTCAGAGGAGGAGTCCACTTTTGAGGAGGCAGAGGTGGAGTCTGAGGAGGAGTCTGGTTCTGGCATTGCGAGTCTGGCTACAGCATACGTCGCCAAGTCCATCTTCAACACTGAAGACAATGACTGCATCACCGACACCGACGCAAATGACAAGAACGACTCCACTCCTACCTACTGCTTCATGGCACGTGGTGCCAAGGGTACGACACCAGCGTCTTCAAAGTCTTCAGAATGGATTATTGACAGTGGATGTACAAATCACATGACTGGCAAAAGAAGCCTTCTTATGGACTCAACCTTACGTCCATCCGACAAGAGCCACATCACATTTGCTGACACTGGTAAAAGTAAGGTATTGGGTCTAGGTAGAGTTGCAATCTCAAAGGATCAACACATGGATAAAGTCATGCTTGTTGAATCCCTTGGCTTCAACTTAATGTCTGTCTCAATGCTTTACGATTTGAACATGATCGTAATGTTTGGAAAATATCGTTGCCTAGTACTAATGGCACAAGTCTCTAGTGTTTGAAGGGTATCGGAAAGATGATTTGTATGTGGTAGATTTCTTAGCAGGGCCACAACTTGCAGTATGTCTTCTTGCAAAAGCTTCAGAATGCTGGCTTTGGCATCGGAGGCTTGGGCATGCTGGCATGAGGAACCTCCACACCCTTGCGAAGAAGAAGCATGTCATAGGCATCGAGGGCGTCAAGTTCAAGAAAGATCACTTATGCGGTGCCTGTGAAGCAGGGAAGATGACAAGGGCAAAACATCCTTCGAAGACAATCATGACTACTACTCAACCCTTCGAACTGCTCCACATGGATCTTTTCGGTCCCACTCACTACTCAACTTTTACTACTACTGCTTGCCTCTATGGCTTCGTGATTGTTGATGATTACTCTAGATATACTTGGGTGCACATAATCCTTTACAAGACTGAAGTGCAGGATGTCTTCAGACGCTTCGCCAATCGAGCTATGAACAATTTTGGCGCCAAGATAAAGCACATCAGAAGTGACAATGGCACTGAATTCAAGAACACTGGCCTTGATACATATCTTGATACCTTGGGCATCACACATGAATTCTCAGCTCCGTACACGCCACAGCAGAATGGCGTCGTCGAACGCAAGAACAGAACACTCATTGAGATGGCCAGAACGATGCTAGATGAATACAAGACTCCAAGAAAATTCTGGACTGAAGCCATTGACACTGCATGCCATACAATCAATCGTGTTTATCTTCACAAGCTTCTGAACAAGACATCTTATGAACTCCTAACTGGCAAGAAGCCAAATTTCAGTTACTTCAGAGTATTTGGCTCAAGGTGCTGGATCAAGGACCCACACCACACCTCAAAGTTTGCACCAAAAGCACATGAGGGCTTTATGCTAGGATATGGAAAGGATTCGCACTCCTACAGAGTCTTCAACCTCTTTCATTACAAAGTTGTTGAAACAGTGGATGTGCGGTTCGATGAGACAAATGGTTCACAAAGAGAGCAACTGCCAAATGTGCTAGATGAAGTTCCAGCTAGTGAATCAATCAAGCTTATGGGAACTGGAGAGATTATACCTTCTGAAGCTCATCCTGAAGAAGAACTTATCATCTCAGCACCTGATCAACATGAAGACAATGCTCAGCCTGAAGACATTCCTCCCAACAACAACACAGATCAGCAAGAGCGAAGTCTTCGCCCTGTACATCCTCGTGTTGTAAATGAAGTGCAGATTGGCAGAATAATTGACAGCATCAATGCACCTGGTCCACTCACTCGTTCAAGGGCAACTCAGCTAGCAAATTTCTGTGGGCACTTCACATTCGTCTCAATATTAGAACCCAAGAAAGTTGAAGGAGCCTTCATGGAACCTGAATGGATTCAAGCTATGCAAGAAGAGCTTCAACAGTTTGAGCTGAATAATGTATGGGAACTGGTTAAGCGTCCTGATCCACGGAAGCACAACATAATAGGCACCAAATGGATATACCGCAACAAGCAAGATGAGCATGGTAAAGTTGTCAGAAACAAAGCTCGTCTCGTTGCTCAAGGATATACTCAAGTGGAGGGCATTGACTTCGATGAAACATTTGCTCCTGTGGCAAGGCTTGAAGCCATACGCATACTGCTGGCCTATGCAAATCATCACAACATACTTCTATATCAAATGGATGTGAAAAGTGCCTTTCTCAATGGCAAGATTGAAGAAGAAGTGTATGTTGCACAACCACCTGGCTTTGAAAATCCAAAACATCCTGACATGGTATACAAGCTCAACAAGGCACTGTATGGCCTCAAACAAGCCCCTAGGGCCTGGTATGACACACTCAAATACTTCCTGAAGAGCAAAGGCTTCATACCTGGTTCCCTGGATCCCACTCTTTTCACGAAGACATATGATGGTGAACTGTTTGTGTGCCAAATATATGTGGATGACATTATCTTCGGCTGCACCAATCAGAAGTACAGTGAAGAGTTTGGATATATGATGCAAGAGCAATATCAGATGTCAATGATGGGGGAGCTGAAGTTCTTCCTTGGTCTTCAAATACGACAACAACGCAATGGCATCTTCATATCTCAAGAGAAGTATCTCAAAGATTGCCTGAAGAAGTTCGGTATGCAAGACTGCAAAGGCTTCACAACACCAATGCCAGCCAAACATCATCTAGGTCCTGACGACAATGGTAAAGAGTTCGATCAAAAGGTATACCGCTCCATGATTGGTTCTTTGCTTTATTTATGTGCATCTAGGCCAGATATTATGCTTAGTGTTTGCATGTGTGCTCGATTTCAAGCGGCACCAAAAGGAGTCGCATCACTTAGCTGTGAAGCGAATTCTTCGATATTTGGCTCACACCCCAACTCTAGGATTATGGTATCCCAAGGGCTCAGAGTTTGATTTGGTTGGATTTTCGGATGCTGATTATGCTGGTGACAAAGTTGATCGCAAGTCTACATCAGGCACATGTCACTTTCTGGGACGATCACTTGTATGTTGGTCTTCAAAGAAGCAGAACTGTGTATCTCTCTCCACTGCTGAATCTGAATACATTGCTGCTGGATCTTGCTGCGCTCAGCTTCTGTGGATGAAGCAAACACTCAAGGACTATGGCATTCATCTGAAGCAAGTGCCACTTTACTGCGACAATGAAAGCGCCATCAAGATTGCCAACAACCCAGTTCAGCACTCGAAGACAAAGCACATTGAAATTCGTCATCACTTTCTCAGAGATCATGTTGTGATGGAAGACATTGATATCATACACGTCAACACTGTAGAGCAATTGGCAGATATCTTCACCAAGCCCTTGGATGAGAAGAGATTTTGCAAGTTACGGTGTGAGCTAAATATCCTGGAATCCTCAAATGTCCTGTGATCAGGCACACATCCTAACACTTATGCATATTGATGACTTAGATGTGCAACACACAAAGTAAAGTATATCTTCAATCAATGAAGACATACATTCTAAGTGTGAATACATCGATGTGGAATTTGACTTCGGAGCGCCACGATAATTGTGCACCGTGTCTGGGTCAAATACTTCCTATACGGTGGGTAACGCCACCACCAAACGTTCTATTTTGAAGTGTTTCACTCATGGCGTTACCTTGCAATATCTTCACATTTGGTTTGGCTTCGAACTTAACATGTCTTCATGATTATCTTCACTACGTTGATTATATAGATATATACATACTAGTGCTCTGTCCTCTACAACATTCACTTATAGCTATGTCTTCTTGGTTGAATCTTTTGAACTAAGTGAATGTGATCGGACCCTAATCTCTCTATGCTTTCTGTCTCAAATTCTATCTCTCCAAGTCATATGCATTCTATTGAAACTGTCGAATGTCTTCACTGCGTCCTTCAGCAGAAGATATAGAGACAACCATAAAGTCCGTTTTCAATGCTCATTCCTCCACATAAAATCCGGAGAAGCAGGAACGACCGCCCGACAATCAAGGCATGCGTGGGACGTGGAACAAACCCCAAACTTCCGCAAACAGGCCACGCGTTCCTCAGATGCGAATAGCCAGGGGCACCTGTGTAATAGCACAGTGTCGCTCCTGAGCCTATAAATTCACACTTACCGCGGTCATTATCTCCTTCTTCCACCCTCGCACGAACCCTAGCGCCACCGCTAGCTCTCGGCGACGCCGGCGACGAAGCGCTTCGCTGCCGCAACCTCTCCGACGCCGTCCTCACGCCGACCGCGGACATTGTTCTCTCCGCCGTCGCCGTAGGTGTCTTCCGTCGCCAAGTTAGGGCACGGAGGACTGAACTGCTCGGCATCATCTCCCACTTCCGTCTAGCAGTTCCAAGTGTGGTAAATAAAACTTCTTTTTACAGCCTCTTTTGATCTCATGGTTCTGTCACTTTCTACCATAAAAGGTTTATCTTCACACAAGTTAGATCTCTCAATCTGCATCTCTAACATGCCTAGTATATTCACTTGTGCTTCGTGAAGTAGTTAGATTCCTCACTTGTACTGATCTGTGGGTTCGTACAAATCTGGAACCAACTTCTTACCTATGAGTGAATGTCTTCGCACGATGAGGTCAATGTCTTCTAAACTGATTAATCTTCAAAACCTTCTGAGAATGCATATGACCTCTTCCCCTTCCCTTGCACCTTAATGCTGTCACAGGTACATGTTCGTGGGAGAATCCTTCGGTTCTCATAGTCTGCATTCATTTGCAGAATTCCTACAGCATCACATAAACTCTCCTGAAGCCAGTTCCTGTTGGTCTAGCAAAAGAAAGCCTTTAAAACCCTTGAAAGTTTTGAAGCCTTTCAAGTTAAAGTTTATGGCTTCAGAAGCAGCAGCAAGGAAGGGGGGCAGACAGAGACGTGAAGGAACTTCCAAAGATCTGCCTGAAGACCTGGCAGAAATGTATAAAACAGATCCTGAAGAGAACTATGGGCAGCGCAAGACTCGAATCCAATGGATTTGACGCTATTGGGCAGAACAATGGTTCAAATACCGCTTCGTCACCCAGGAGTATGCTGAGAAAAGTGCCATCAGGAGACCATGGGGGGACATCCGTTTCAAGAATCTCATACCCAGGACCAGAGATGAAGCCATTGCTCAAGGCTTCTACCCATGCATGGTCCGAGGACCACAGCCTGATGATGCACATCCGTCGTCACTACTCTGGTGTCGTGACGACAATCTGTTCAAGCGCAACTTCCAGTTTGCTCAACAATCAGCGAAGCTGAACAAGAAGAAATTTGGGTTAGACTTCAACCCTGGTCCCTCCGCACCAAGGGCAGATGGCACACGCGACGCCGAACCCAATATCATCGATCCGTTTGCCAACCTTGAAGGCCTCATCACCCACATCCTAGTCCAAGGGACTGCCGTGAATGACCCTCCAGCTAACTCTGAGTCTGATGAAGCTCCTGCTGTACCGAAGCCAAAGCAGTCGAAGAAGCCAAACGCTTCAAAGCCGGCCCCTTCGTCAAAAATCTCAAGGGCGAAGCCATTGGCAACTGCACCTCCTGAAGTCAGTGTGTAGTCTGAAGACATATCCCGCATCTCCAAGCCCCAGAAGGCCAAAGTGCCTCAGCCACACTCCGGCAAAGAGCTCACAGCTGCTGCCATTCTGTGCAGCGAAGCCATTGATCTATCAAGTGATGAAGATCTTGGAGATGACGCTCTAGAGCAGCTCATCAAAAGCAAAGAAGAAGCTGAAATCTTCAACAATTTGCCTCTCTTTGATGTCGCCATCATCCACAACTTCATCGACGAATGGTTTGCCACACCAGACATAAGCTTCGAAGATCTGCAGCTGCCTGTTGGCCTCAGTGTCGCATTCCAAGGCGCTATTGCTTCAGAACTTGCTATTGCCCAGCGCATAGTTGAACTGAAGCAGAAAATTGATCATGAAAAGGCTCAGTTCAAGAAGCATATGGCCAAGCTCAGCGTGCAAGAAGTGAAGAGCTTCAAGACCATGTTGCATGAACTTAAGGAAAACTTTCTGAAGAAGCGTGCAGAAGCTCAAGGTTCACGTGAGCGAATGAAGTCTCTGGCAAACAGATGTGTGCAGGCCTACAATGAGGCCGAGAAGCGCAAGGCACTTGGGCGTCCTGGCATCGACCCCAAGATGGCTGCAAAGAAAAAGAAGAAGACTGTTCCAGCTGAACCAGAGGCACCAAGGCAAGAAGCAGTTCCAGTTGTCTTCCCAACTGCAACGACTGGCTCGAAGCCAAAGAGCCGGTCAATAGCTTCAGAGCTTAAGAAGACAAGAACTGCTGAGGCTGAAGCAAGAAAGAGGAAAAGCTCTGACGCCTCTCCTACTGCCCCCAGCAAGAAGAAGAGAAAGATCAAGAAATCTCGGGCTGCTCCCACAGAGCCCTTGATAGTTGAACCAATTGCTATGGTGCACCCGAACGCAGAACGTCAACTGACGGCTCATGAGCCTGCTTCCACAGAGGCTCCTGAAGCTGAAGACATACCAGCAGCCGACCCCATTGCTGCTGAAGACATTGGTCATAAGGACAATGCACAAGATGATGCAGCCCTTCCTCAGAATGAACAAAGTGAACTCATCAGCATTGGTCGTCCTCTGACGCCAATTGCACAAGATGCGTCATGGGCGGATCGCCCTCAAGGGGAAGAAGAATTTGAGGCCCAGCCCACTCCAACCCCACAAGCGTCGTCTGCGTTCCGCAGGCTTCGCAAAGGTCCAAGGCCTCAAGTCCATGCTGAAGACATTCCGGCTGCATCAGCCGAAGAAGAAACACCACAAGAGCCCACTCCAATGCTCCATCAAGAAGCAGTTCTCCAGGAGAACGTGCTTGTGACTGACCCTCCAGCTAGTCAAGCGGAGGAGGAAAATGTTGAGGCTGCCACAACAAATACTGAAGCAAATGTGGAGCCCTCCCCACCAAAAGCTTCAGCAGACAGAGAAGCTACTGATCCAGACACTTCTGTTCCTGAGTCTGCTGCAGGTCCTCAATTTGATTACCATGTTGAGCACAGGCCTCATGTCCAGAAGCCAGTCCCAAGGCTGCCAAGGTTCCCAGGTCCTGCATTAGCACCTGGCTCCTTTGACATCAATAGCTTCAAGGCAGACAATACATTTTTCAACAGCTCCAAGAACCCCTATTCAAGGGAAAGGATTTCATCAGATAGGTTCTGGAGCTATCCTCAGCGCAGCTACTATTCATGCATCCTATACAACCAAGGTCGCATCTTCCCGCACAAGCGCCTTGATGTTGAAGCCATTGCTGGTCTGCCCTGCTTAGAGGACGCGCTGGATTGCTTCAAGCAACTGGGTCTGCTGCCGTTTATAACTGATGAAGAGCACTGGAATGAAGAGCTTCTGCTTCAGTTCTATGCCACCCTCCACATTAAAGGATACAACAGAGATCCGAAGACTTGGATCCTGGAGTGGATGACAGGCAATGTCCATCATGAAGCCAATGCATTTGATATCATTAAGCTCACCGGCCTGCCCACTCCTGGCGAATTCTTTAAGGAAGGCTGTCAACTACATGCTGAAGCTATTGAGAGCATATTCCAGAGGCCTGAACCAAATATGAGTCAGATGCTCTCAATGATGAAGCCATTGCCTCACGATGCTCCTTATCCAACAGAGTTCTTCGTTGAAGACTTTGAGTTCCTGCCCAAGACCATATATCACATCATCCGGCGGACTCTCTGGCCTATTAAAGGGCACTCTCCAAATGCCAAGATCGAGGGTGCAATGAAGACTATGATATTCGGTATCCTTCATGGAAAATGCTTCAACGCACAGGATTTCTTCATACGCCAACTTGCAGCGTGAGGCTCAGATTTATTTGGTTTGAAGTTCTATGCTCCTTGGGTGATGAGGCTGATCAGACTGCACTCTGCGATCTCGTATCAGCCCTCAGCCCGAAATCATCGGATCTTCTTGCCAGATGTGGATACCTCAGTTGAAGCTATATATCCAAAGCCTGCCAAGCAACCGTTGAGTCTTCAGAATGCAGAACACCAAAGCTTCACTCAGAACGATGAAGGTGTTGAAGCCATCTCTAGGGTGTATCCTTTGGCTGGCACTACACGTGCGCCACACCCTGCTTCAACTGAAGCCACTGATAGTGCAACTGCTTCAAGACCCAAGAAGCGCACTCGTGTTCTCACTGACCGAGAGCTTCTTGTGGCCCTTCATCAAAAACAAGATAGGCATCACGACTGGCTAAAGCGTCAGATGAAAAGCCTCTTGGTGGATGTTAATCGTCTTCGAAATCTTGCCACCAAGAATGCCTTCGTCACTCATGAAACCTGTCGTCGTACATGGAAAGGGCTCTCAATGATATGTACTGAAGCTGAACTTGAAGAGGATGGCTTCACAGAGCGTTTCAAGTTTGACACCACACCTCCTAGAAGGGCTGTGATGCGAAACACACCATCACTTGAAGACTCTGAGTTTTCTTCATCTACTGCCACAGTCACTGCCAGAATCATTGATGAAGAAGACGATGCTACATCACCGCCACCTGCTTCAGCACCTCCAAGCTCTTCTGCACCGCCAAACACCTCCAACGACCCTGCTGCTCCTGGGAACGAATAGACACTCTATGTCTTCAAACCTTTTTGGTCCTTGCTGACAAAAGGGGGAGAAGCATATGAGTTGATAGTCTTCAAGCGGGTCCATATGGGCGGGTGCTTTATGTTTTGCTATATTTTGCTTCGTGCTCACAACTCTCGTTTTTGCTTCATTTGGTTCTTTGAGTTGTAACACTAAGACTCGATGGTCGTCTGCTACTTGTTTTTGCGAAGATAAATTCCGCATGTGCGACGATAAATTCCGCACTTATCTCATTCCGCAGACGTCCATTTTCCATTATGCATGTCATTATCTTCATATACCTTCACATGCATAGTGGATTGTCATCATAAGCTGAAGTGGATCTCCACAAGTACAACCTGCCATGTGCATTTGCATTCCAAAACCAAATTAACTTATATGCACATCTTCAGGGGGAGCCCTTGCAACTTATGAAGACAATTCCTTATCCTTTACAATTTCACAGACTATATTCCCCGTTGAAAACTTCAACTAGTTTATCATCAATCACCAAAAAGGGGGAGATTGTAAGTGCATCTAGTGCCACCCCTAGTTGGTTTTGGAGTATTGACGACAAACCTAGTTGAGGGACTAATGTGTTTGTGAGAATTGCAGGATAACACAGGTAGAAGTCCCTCATTGATTCGGTTTTACTACCAGAGATGACCCCTAAAAATGTATGAAGACATTGAAGCCAAAGGTGGTATATGAAGATATTCACATTGAAGACTATGACAAAAGAAGACACGTTATGAAGCCTATGGAGCTCGAAGACTTAGATCTTTCGTAGTTCTTTTTCTTTTGTGTTGAGTCATAGGAACCACCGTACTGTTAAGTGGGGTCCAGGAGAACCAGTCAGAATGACTGAAGTGATGCCTAAACCAAAAACCTATGTCTTCGAGTGAAGACAATGAGAGCGAATCTTGTCCAGAGCCGGACAAGTCAGCTTTGCTTGTAGCCCAAGTAAAGTTGCCATGAGAGTTTGAAATCTGAATGTTGAGACACGTGTCAGTTCCTTAGTGACCCAGGGTCATTTCAGACAAATCAGGTCGGGTTGCCAAGTGGCTATAAATAGCCCACCCCCTACAACCATAAACGGTTGGCTGCTCAGATTTCAGTGCACGGCTTTTGTCGTTTGAGAGCAACCGACCTCGAAGCCTTTGAGAGAAAATTCCTAGCGAGGAGAAAATCCCTAACCACCCCGAGCTAGAGAACATTGGGCATCACTTAAGTCTTCTTGTCTGTGTGATCTGAATACTTATTACACTTGAGGACTGTGAATCCTCCAGACGGTTAGGCGTCGTGTTCAGAGCATCCAAGAGACATTGTGGATTGCCAGTGAACGAAGTCTGTGAAGGTTTGGGAGTCTACCTTGAAGACTTACCAGAGTGATTGGGCGAGGACTATGTGACCTTAGCTCAAGGAGAATACGGTGAGGACTTGGTGTCCTGAGCTGCGTGTTCAGGACTGGGTGTCCGGGACTGTGTGTCCTAAGGTTTAAATACCTAGCTGCTCCAACCAGACGTACAGTTGTCACAGCAACTAGAACTGGTCCAACACATCATTGTCTTCAACGAGTCACTGGTTTCATCTTCACTTCCATTTTCTTACTGTTACTCATTGTGAAGCCATTGCATGCTTGCTCTATCTTTTGTCTTCACAACGTGAATGTATGATCTGTTTGGCGTCATAACTTCTTCCTACCTGATCCTTATTACACTGCAGCTGTTTGTCTTTGTGCTCTCACTCTATTGAATACTTAACCATGGCTTGCCTAGTGTAATCTAACTTCCGCTGCATAGTAATAGGCAAAGTCTTCACTGTTTGTCTTCATAACTCCCATGTTTTGAAGACTTTCATAAAAATCGCCTATTCACCCCCCCCCTCTAGTCGATATAACGCACTTTCAACCCTGCCCGTATGTACGTATGTGGCCATGTTTTCTTTCTTGCACACTGGCCGCTGTACATACATGTACATGCTACGTGCGCGCCTCTACTACGACAAGTGCGCGCCTCTACATGGACCAGTATGTGCGTACACATTCGCGACCAGAATGATAACGCTACGTATGCTTTGACCAGGTGGGTCCCGACTGTCAGGCACTTCCTTGCGTGCGAAGATGTAGCTGGTGGGTCCCAGCAGTCAGGGGGAGAATCGTTTTTTTTGCCCGGACACACTTCCTTGCGTGTGAAGATGTAGCTGATGGGTCCCAGTAGTCAGGGGGAAACGTTTTTTTGTGAAATATGGTGGCCCGTCCGGTGGGTCCCCGCTGTTAGGTGCAGGAATAATTATTTTTCGCATACTAAGGAGGCACTTCCTTGCTGCGGCCATGGACCCAGCTGTCAGCCTCTCCATGTACAGTCCACGTCTGATGGAAGTCGTTTCTTGACCATGTTGACCATGCCGCGCCGAGAGCACCAGGGAGGTGGACGACGGCGAGGCCTAGGAAGGGGACGATGCGGAGCCGGGGAAGATGCGGCAGTAGATGCCCATGCATAGAGGAGTACGAGGGTTCACTGGTTCGCTGTGGTGTGAGGCTGCCGTCGCCGCAGAATAACAGGGGGTGTGGGTGAGTAGAGGGATGGCCTGGCCACCAGTGGGAGTAGTAGAGGGCGGTGAGGCCTCCGCGGCATCGCAGCCGGCCAGGGAGGCAGGAGCACGAGGCACGAACGACACTGGTTTGGGCGGCTGGAGCAAGAAGACCAGAGGTTGAAGAAGCACTACAGCTGTTGGATGGACATCGTATGGTCACTGGAGCTAGAATCGTGCATATTGACTAAGTTGTCAAAGCCCTCCATCCCCGTCAACTTAGTAGGCCCACAAGTCAGCCTCCCACTATACTGGGTCCCAGCTAGCAGGGGGAGTATTCATTTTGTGTGCGTAATAACAAGGCACTTCCTTGCATGCGAAGATGTAGCCGGTGGGTCCCAACAGTCAGGGGGGCGTTTTTTCGTGAAATACGGTGGCGTATCCGGTGGGTCCCTGCTATCAGGTGGAGGAATAATTATTTTGCGCGTAATAAGGAGGCACTTCCTTGCAGCCGCCGTGGACCCAGCTGTCAGTCTCTCCACGTGCAGTACTCTTCTGATGGAAGTCGTTCCTTGACCACGCTGACCACGCCGCGCCGAGAGCACCAGGGCGGTGGACGATGGTGAGGCCTAGGTAGGGGACGACGCAGAGCCGGGGAAGATGCGGCAGTGGAAGCCCACGCGGAGAGGAGTACGAGGGTTCACTAGTTCGGCTGCGGTGTGACGCTGCCGTCGCCGTAGAATAATAGGGGTGTGGGTGAGTGGAGGGATGGCCTGGCCAGCGGTGGGAGTAGTAAGGGGCGGTGAGGCCTCCACGGCAGCACAGCCGGCCACGGGAGGCAGGAGCAGGCGGCATGACCGGTGCTGCTTTGGGCGGCTGGAGCAAGAAGACCAGAGGTTGAAGAAACACTATGCCGGTTGGATGGACATCGTACGGTTATTGCAGCTAGAATCGTTTATATTGACAAAGTTAACAAAGCCCTTGGTACGCGTGAACTTAGTAGGTCCACAGGTCAGCCTCCGAAACGGTGCACCCCAGATGTCAGGGGGAGGAATCATTTTTTGGTGGCCGAAGCTAGAATATCCGAGATTGAAGAAGAAGCACGACATCCGTTGGATAGACATCCAACGGCCACTACTGCTAGAACCGTGTGTTGACTATAATAAGTTTACAAAGCCTTGCATACGCGTCAACTTCTGTTTTTAGGCGGACGCGTCAACTTAGTAGTCCCACAAGTGTGTGGGAGAGAACTTATAGCCCATTTGCGATTTCTAAGAATGTACAACCCATTTTTAAATTCTAATGGAATTTACTATAGCCAATTTACAGTTTGTTAAAAGTACAACCCATTTTCTAGCTAGGACAATGATTAATAATTTCAACCAACTATTCAAGATTTATTCAAAAAAACAACCGTTCAAGACAGAATTCAATAAAATTTCCCACATTTTGATGGGATCCAAAATATTTTTATCCCGAAATTTCTGGTCAGATTAAATATAAATTTGTATTACGTAAAAACCCAATAAAACATTGCGCGTGCAATAATTAAAAATTAAGATTTTCAAAATCCATAAATTATATTTTATAAACTAATTTCATGTTTGGTGCATTTTTTTATAGTTACTGCCCAGTTTTTATAATTACATCCCATTTATTATTTTTTAAAGCCCATTTTCCTGTTAAGCCTAATGCATCCCTCCTAGGAAAGATTTGCAGCCCAGTGGGGCAGAGAATAACAAGTTGACCTTGCCTGGGTGTTCCTCAAAAAAAATTATAGCTGGGCTAGCAATTTTCATCTTGAAAAAAATTAATATCTGGGCTAGATATCTGTCCTGGGCTAGACGTGCCACAGCCCGCCCAGTTAATACCCTGCTCTCCTCTCAACAATAACGAAAACATCGCCAAGAAAAACTCCGCAATGCTCACGCCTCAAAAACACAAATATTGCTCGAGCTACTTGGTCCCAGCTGTCGGCCGCACCTTGTGCAATTCTCTCGTTTATATTGACTACATAGGTTGACAATGGTGTGTGACCGTGATGTCAGGAAACCAGGAGGAAGCAAAAAAAATGTAGTTGTACATAATAAGGAGGCACTTGCGTACGTACGGCTATGGCCCTATTGGGTCCCTACTTTCATCCAATTAAAATAAAGTCATCTCCTGTATCCTCATGTTCATTGACCATGTTAACAATGCTCGGCGCCACGGCGAGTGAGGGAGTCCTGGATTAGGGGGTATCCGGGCATCCGGATTATATCCTTTGGCCGGACTGTTGGACCATGAAGATACAAGATTGAAGACTTCGTCCCGTGTCCGGATGGGACTCTACTTGGCGTGGAAGGCAAGCTAGGCAATACGGATATGTATATCTCCTCCTTTGTAACCGACCTTGTGTAACCCTAGCCCCCTCCGGTGTCTATATAAACCGGAGGGTTTTAGTCCGTAGGACAACATACAATCATACCATAGGCTAGCTTCTAGGGTTTAGCCTCTCCGATCTCGTGGTAGATCAACTCTTGTAATACCCATATTATCAAGTATAATCAAGCAGGACGTAGGGTTTTACCTCCATCCAGAGGGCCCGAACCTGGGTAAAACATCATGCCCCCTGCCTCCTGTTACCATCCGCCTTAGACGCACAGTTCGAGACCCCCTACCCGGGATCCGCCGGTTTTTACACCGACATTGGTGCTTTCATTGAGAGTTCCTCTGTGTCATCGATGTAAGGAAGGATGCCTCATCTTGTTGTTAAAAACAACATTACCGCCGGGGGAGGCCTGGCTGTTGGCCAAACTCTCCGGCTAGGCAGTTTCATCATGACCGCTTGTTCGGCTGCTGCACCGACGATGACTTCTCGGGTCATCGAAAACAGCCTCCACATCGGCTCGGAATACGCTGAGCAGATGGATCCAATGGAGCTTTCTTCCCTAAACGAGCTCTTGGATCGCATCGCCGCCTTGGGAGTCACTATGGACTATGATCGGATTGGGCTTAAACCCGATCAAAGGAAGATTAACTCTCCACCGGTCACCCATCATGTTGCGGTGGTGGAGGAACAATGTGGCGATTTTTCCTCTATCTTGAGGACTAACTATGTCCGCATTCCTGAGCTTTCCGAGCCGGATACCCGTTTATAGAAGGACATCACCCAAACCCTGAACCTAGAGTCAGGCAGTGGGCCAGACTCATCGGGTAACATCCCGAAATCCAAACTTCCAAGATCGGAAACTCCTCGGCCCCTGGGTCTCAGACCATGTAGGGGTTCGGACTCAAAACCACCCACCCATCCAGACGTAAATGATCTTTCCCACATCAGGCAAGAGCCCCATGAAACAGTACATCATTATTGGGCCAGATTCCTCCTTGTGATGAACAAGGTTAAGGACTGCCGCGAGGAAGACGCAGTCTCACTTTTCTGCAATAACTGCACGGACAAGGAAATCCTTAACGCCATAAGTCGCTGTGACATATCATGCTTCACCGACTTGGCGTCCATAGTATGAAAGTATTGTGCGATGGAAAGTGCCTGGAAAACCGAAACGAAATTTTGGGATAATCCGGCTCCGAATATACACCCAATCCGAGGTAAAAGGGTGCACTATCATAAGACACCTGACTTAATTACAAAGAAGCAAAAATCCTCTACAGGGCATGGAACTGTATTGGAGGGATGGCTCAACGGGCCCTACAAAATTCATAGTACAACAGATACCATACCAACACACAGCCTTAATCCACGTTGGATACTCCGGCAGGTGGCCAAAAGCGGCGAGGATCTTCTCATCCCAGATGCCACAGAGCACCATCCCAGTGATAACAATACGGTATTAACAGTCTTTGAGACCTTCGCATCAAATAATAGGCGCAAGCGAACACTCCGCAGCATTGCCGAATTCTGCCACGTACCAGCAATAAATCCATGGAGCGACACGGCTATTACCTTCAATGCCAGTGACGAACCTAAATTCCGAACAGCCTGAGCACCAGCTGCACTAGTCCTCAGTCCAATTGTGGATGGCTTTCGACTCACCAAAGTACTCATGGACGACGGTAGTGGATTAAACCTCATCTATGAGGAAACTCTTCAAAAAATGGAAATAGACTGGAACCGCATTGAGCAAAGCAGCACAACCTTTAGAGGAATCATCCCCAGTCAGGAAGCACGCTGTGCTAGGAAAATCACACTAGATGTGGTATTCGGCACGCCGGAGAACTATAGGTTCGAAGAAATTACATTCCAAGTGGCCCCGTTCAGTAGTGGATACCACGCCCTCTTGGGACGGGAGGCATTCACGATCTTCCAAGCCATACCCCATTATGGGTACATGAAGCTCAAAATGCTCGGGCCCAACGGAATCAGCACTCTCGTTAGTGATCCGGACACAGCACTCCGCGCCAAAAACAAAATAGCCGCATTGGCCCTCGAAGCATTATCCGAAGCCCTTTCGGCCGAGGAATTAACTGCGCTACGCTCCACAGTGGACAGGAATGACGTGATACTTGACAAGAGATCCAAGTCCACCTCTTCTAAACCAGCGGATGAAATAGTCAAATTCCAAGTCCACCCAACGGACCCTACAAAAACAGCCTCCATCGGGGCACAGTTAAACCCCGTCGTGGATGCCGCACTACGAGAGTTCTTGCGCGAGAATTGGGACATATGCGTCTGGCACCCCTCAGACATGCCAGGAATCCCACGCAGGCTGGCCGAGCACAGCCTCAATATCCTAAAGGGATTCAAGCCGGTCAAGCAGGCTCTTCGGCGTTTCTCTGAACCTAAGAGACAGGCTATGGGAAAGGAACTAGCCAAGTTATTGGAGGCCGGATTCATTAGAGAAATAAAACACTGGGACTGGCTAGCAAACCTGGTGATGGTACCAAAGAAGGACAAATCCTGGCGCCTTTGTGTCGATTTCAAGGACCTCAACAAGGCTTGCCCAAAGGATCCCTTCCCCCTCCCCCACATTGAACAAATTATCGATGCTACCATAGGACACGAGTCATTGTGTTTCCTCGACGCATACTCAGGCTACCACCAAATTTAGATGGCAGAGTCCGACCAAGCCGCAATGGCATTTATCACACCATACGACCCCTTCTGTTTTAACACAATGCCTTTCGGGCTCAAAAACGCTGGCGCAACATATCAGCGCATGATCCAGACATGTCTGGAGAAACAAATCGGCAAAATAGTAGAGGCATACGTACATGATGTGGTCGTTAAAACCAAACACGTCGACTCTCTAATAGACGACTTGAGGCTCACATTCGACAACCTCCGAACATACGACATCAAGCTCAATCCGGAAAAATGCGTTTTCGGCATACCAGCTGGAAAGCTCCTAGGCTTCATTGTCTCCAGTAGAGGAATTGAAGTTAATCTGGCCAAAATCTGAGCTCTGTCATAGTTGGCTATCCCAACGAACCTCAAACAAATCTAGAAACTAAGTGGATGTGTGGCGGCTCTAAGCCGCTTTATCTCCCACTTAGGGGAAAAGGCATTACCCCTTTATTGCCTCCTTCGGCGCACCGAACACTTCGAGTGGATGGACGCTGCCATAGCCGGATTGGAAGAAATAAAAGCCATACTAGCAACCAACCCAATCCTGGCTGCGCCAAACATCGGCAAACCAATGTTGTTGTACATTGCGGCAACTCATCAAGTTGTAAGCGCAGTGCTCATCGTCGAACGAGAAGCTGACGGACATAAATTCCCTCTTCAAAAGCCGGTATACTATGTATCCACTGTCCTCACTCCATGCAAATCACGGTACCCACATTATCAAAAGATAGCCTATGCGGTATTCATGGCATCCCGGAAGCTGCGACACTACTTTCAAGAGTGTTCAATTACAGTAGCCTCGGAAGTGCCACTTAATGATATTATAAACAACCGCGACGCTACGGGCCGGATTGCCAAATGGGCCATTGAGCTCCTCCCATTCGACATAACATACAAACCTTGGTGAGCCATTAAATCGCATGTACTGGCCGACTTTGTCGCCGAATGGACGGAAGCCGAACTCCCTAAAGAGTACGGTGCATACTCCAATTGGATCATGCATTTCGACGGCTCAAAAATGCTGGCCGATCTGGGGGCTGGCGTCGTCCTGACGTCCCCAACCGGAGATACCGTTCAGTACGTACTGCAGATATTGTATACAGACTCCAACAATGCAGCCGAATATGAAACCCTGTTGCATGGTCTTCGGATGGCAGTCTCCATGGGCATTCAACGCTTGGAGGTGCGTGGGGATTCGAACCTCGCAATATCCCAAATAAATGGAGACTTCTATGCCAAGGATCCGAAGATGGCGGCCTATCGAAACGCCGTCCTAAAGATGTCAGCTCGGTTCGAGGGGCTTGAATTTCACCATGTGGCTCAGGAAAACAATCAGGCGGCGGATATCCTCGCCCGCATCGGCGCAAAACGGGACGCGGTCCCCCCCCCCCAACATCTTTTTGGAGAGGTTGTTTAAGCCATCGGTGGTATGGGAAGGGGACACCGGAAACAATAGTCCGGACCCGGCCAAAATGCCCGATACCGAACACTCCGACATAATCGGAGGCTCTGCCACCGAAATAACACCTTCAGCCCACGTAATAATGGCCGTCATCGCCCCGTGGACAGAACCATTCCCGGCCTACCTAACTAGGCAAGAACTTCCCGAGGACCAAAATGAGGCACGCTGCATAGTGCGGCGATCTAAAGCCTACAGGGTCCACGAGGGAGAGCTGTATAAGAAAAGCACTACCGAAGTCCTTCAAAGGTGCATCTCTAAAGAGGAAGGGCGGAAGCTTTTGGCAGAAATTCACGCCGGACTCGGCGGCCACCACACTGCAGCTCGGGCCCTTGTAAGCAAGGCCTTCCATACAGGTTTTTATTGGCCGATGGCCCGGGCAGACGCACAAGACTTGGTCCAACGTTGCGCCGGTTGCCAGCTTTTTGCAAACCAAAGCCATATGCCACCCACCGCCCTCCAAACAATCCCCATTACCTGGCCTTTTGCGGTCTGGGGGCTTGACATGGTTAGACCCCTTAAAGGGGGAACCCATAAGAAAAAATACTTACTGGTCATGGTGGATAAATTCACCAAATGGATAGAAGCCAAACCTGTTAAAACAGCCGAATCCGGACCGGTGATAGACTTCATATCCGGGGTTGTACACCGTTATGGCGTCCCCCACAGTATCATCACTGACAACGGCACGAACTTCACGCCCGACGAGGTAAAACTGTGGTGCAGCAACATGGGCATCAAGCTCGATTATGCTTCCGTCTATCACCCACAAACCAATGACCAAGTTGAGAGAGAAAATGGCCTTATCATGAGCGGCATTAAACCTAGATTAGTGCGGTCCTTAACGGAGTCTAACACGCACTGGGTGGAGGAGCTCGACTCCGTACTCTGGGGGCTGCGGACCACGCCGAATCATAGTACCGGATATACACCCTTCTTTATGGTGTACGGCGTAGAGGCAGTTCTGCCCTCCGACATAATTCATGACTCACCTCAAGTGCACATGTATGAAGAAAGAGAAGCCGAGCTCGATCAGCAGGATAGTCTGGACACCCTGGAGGAGGAGCGCGATGTGGCAAAAGCCCGTTCTGCATTCTATCAGCAACAGGCTCGCAGATACCAAAGCAGAGAAGTACGGGCCAAAACTTATAATGTTGATGAGTTAGTTCTACGCCTGCCGGAGAAGAAAAAGACCAAGCTCGAGCCCAAATGGGAAGGTCCCTTCATTGTCAACCAAGTTCCGACCGGTGGAGCATACCGTCTGCGGGATGCATCGAATAATCGACTTGAGCCGAACCCATGGAACGCAGCCAGGCTCCGAAGATTCTATGCCTAGCGACGGACTCTATGTTCTTCTCCTTCCTCTATCCATTTTTTGAATATATGTTACCTGTCTTTTTTCTCTTTATTTCTTTTATTCTTTCTCAAGGCCTTCAAGGGCCAACTTGTGCCTCGCTTGCACACTATAGATGCGCTAACCGCGCTCATTTTACCTGGGGGCTTCTTACACAGAAGCTTAATTATCTATCTGGGCTTCATGCCCAGCACATGTGTTATTCTTCCACATGTACCTTTTCTTCGCCATTATATGCATCGATATGACTTAAGGTTTGGCCAAGCTAGGTTGCCTGGCTCTTGTATTTATGCCCTACGTTCCTGTTAATTTGGCTAGGGCATAAGGGGAGCACCTCTGCGATTGTTACTACCGGGTCAGCCGGATGTGTACCTCAGACTGGGTGAAGCTGAAAGCTAGCATTCTTAAGAGAATATTCGGTCGGTGAACAAAAGATGATTTTTATTTATTTTCCATATGTGCCCCAAATGTTTTTTCCTGCGTTTCCTCCCACAGTCCGGACATGCACTTTAGGGCATGCGTACCCAGGGAAAGGAACACTTAACGGACCTATTCTCCCTGGAAGATGTTTCTTACTACCCATGTAATATAACATAACTAGTTGGGCACTTGTCTTTTCAAGCACTAATGACCCCTACGCCTGGTCTCCACGCATACCCCGGTTCTTATATAACTGAGCGGGTATTCGGATGCACTCCGGACTATCGGGTCCCGAGGTTGAAGCGAAAAGGTCCGCCATGACAAATGATCTACAATTCGGCTAGAAGGCATTATACATGTCACTTTAATTACATAGTCATGTAGACTGACTAAATTCCTCTTCTATACCATCCAGCAGGCGGTGCAGTCTACAATCCTGTTGGGAATACTTTGCGGCTAATTCTACCTGCCCATAGACTAAGCTAACGGGGATCTCTTTCCCGTTGGGCCCCACAGGTCTGACCTCGGCCATGTGATTTGGGTCAGCCTTGGTATACCACGTCTTCACCATTGCCCAGGCTTCCCTGGCACCTTGAAGGCAGGAAGATATCTTCCATAATCGGAAGCGTCGTCGTGCTCCCTTGAGCTTCTCCACAAGCTCTCTAACGCCTTCTGGCAGGGAGACGGATGGCCACAAGGCTTGGGTAATACCTTGCATCACCTGCCGAACTTGTTCGTGCAGTTGTCAGAGCTCGGATAGAAGATCACCCGTAGATCCGGGCATCTCCTCCGCGGGACGACCCGTCAGCATACCTGCAGACATAACTCTGTTAGCCGGCTTCTCCGCCGTCCC
Source organism: Triticum urartu (assembly GCF_003073215.2). NCBI lineage: Eukaryota > Viridiplantae > Streptophyta > Magnoliopsida > Poales > Poaceae > Triticum > Triticum urartu. Next base: position 293,687,328 of record NC_053027.1, read on the forward strand.
CTTTATTAAGGGTTCGTTCAAGCACTTACTGAAAATGCCGCGTCGAAGCCGCTTATTCTCCTTCTCGGAGTCCGGAAGCTGGGCTCGAACATCTTTCAGTTCCACGCTAAGTTTGGTATTGGCGTCTTGGAGATTGTTTTTCTCCCGCCTGACCTCAGTCAGCACGCGTTCGCCAGCCCTTAGCTGTCGTACAGCATGCTGCTCCTCCGGATTCTCTCCGGATTCATCTGCAATATCTGTTATTAGATCTGCAGCCATGCCGCATGCTATATGGTACCAATCATGCTTTGAAAGAAATGTTACCAGCTGGGGCCTTTTTAGGTTCCTTCAATGCGGCAACAGCTTCTCGAAGTTGGGTCTTGCATTCCTCCAGCTCCTGTGATAGTCGACTATTCTTCTCTGTAAGAACCTGCACAATAAGATGATCCCTAAATCAGCTCTACTAACTGTTTCAAGTCTCAGGGGCTACTGATACATATAATCGTTAGATTTGCTTACCCGTATATCCTTTACATACTGGTCCGTGGCTCTGGCTAGACCACTTTGAGCAGCACGGAGGTACGCCTCTCCAGAATTGAAGGCATCAAATGACTCTGGTGAGAAGCAAGCGTCGCGGAGTATGGCCCGGCGATGCCTATGATTCATGGCGCTCTCCACTTCTGAATTTGTAGCAGATAGCCTACCTGCATCCTTTGTAGGGGGAGTATCCGGCATCCGCCCCATGTCGGCTTCCGCCTCTATGTCCGGTCCTGGAGCCCGACTGGTGGAAGCGTGATCGGCAGCCTCACCGGACATATTCCGGCGAGCGTTGTTTCTGTTAAAGAAACATGGACGTCATTACATTTCAAGAAAGACGACAACCACAGAGCGGGGTTTCTGTCATACCTCTGCGCCGGCGTCTCCATCCTGACCGCCTTCCTTTTTGGCCTGCCCGGCCTCGGTGCCTCTTGTTGGCGAGTTGCTGTGGGTTCGGCATGGCGTCCCGAATGCCTTCCCTGTAAAAACACCATATGTATATGGTAGGTGAAGTGTTTAAAAGGGGATCCTAGTTTTTGGAGTTGGGATTTTTGGTTTTTCTTACGTGCGACGCAGGAAGCAGTCCGGGATAGTCGGCTGTAATGGCCACCATGGCATCCTCACAACTTAATTGATAGAACTGCCGGTCTATCAGCTCCACGAATATGTCCGGGTCTTCTTCGAGTCTGGGACCGAGGGCCCGGTCAGGGTCCTCTGGTTGTGGAGATGGGCTGCTGACCTCCCTTATGGCTTTTCGCAGTTCCTGCCGCAAAATGGCAAGGTGAGTACCTACGACAAAGAATGCGGGAAGAATGGGAGTAAGGAGATATAACTCACCCAGCTTGGAGGGTTGTACATGGAGAATCCATCCCGTGGCTTGATGCGGATGAACTCCTCTTCCTCTCCCTTGAACAATTCGGACAGAATTTTTGCTAAAGCGGCAGCGTTGTCCGGACCCTTAGGCCCGCAACGGGTGGCGTCATCTTCCCCGTTAAAACACCACAAGGGATGCCCTCGATATTGAAGTGGTTGCACTCCCCGCATTATGCATATTGACATAACCTCGATTACTGTCAATCCTGATTGAGCCAGCGCTTTAATCCGGTTCATCAGGTAAAGTACTTCTCCATTGTCTTCCTCCTGGGGGCTCCGTGGGCGCCAACTTCGGCGTTTCTTTAGAGGAGCATTGCTGAACTCAGGAAGACCCCGCCGAACAGGGTCCGGAAGGGGGACGTCCTCCATATAAAACCATTCCGAAGGCCAGTCTTCGGACGTCTTCTTCGGAGTACCGGACAGGTATCCGGTTTCGGTGATGCGCCATATTTCGGCTCCGCCCACTTGATAAAGTGACCCCTTCTGTGTGCGAGGGACGAGGCAAAATAACCTTTTCCACAGCTCGAAATGAGCCTCGTAGCCCAGGAATAACTCGCAAAGGGCAACATAGCCAACGATGTGTAAAATGGAAGCAGGGGTGAAATTATGCAGTTGGAGGCCGTAAAACTCCAGAAGCCCGCGGAGGAATGGATGAATCGGAAATCCGAGTCCCCTCAATAAATAAGGGACAAGGCATACCCGCTCCCCCGTAGAGGGGCTGGGGAAGCTCTCCGCTTGCTCCCCGCCATTGTAGGAGGCGAGCCCATCTCGGATGGGCACCATATACGCTGGAGGGAGAAATCCCTTAGTCTGCAGTTTGACTAATCGACTGTGTGGGACTGAACACCTCTCCCAATCACCGGGCTTAGGGCTACGGGGGCGGGAGGAGGAGCTGCGGAGGTCGGCCATGCTATAGTGGATCTTTCCGAAGCACGCTCCGATGGATTCTCGCTGGGGGAGGATGGTATGGATTGGATCTATGAATCCACATCCCTTTAATAGAAAATTTATTTATCTGGCTAGGGGGCGAATGTAAAAGTGCCCTGGTGCCTCGCATTCATTCGACGCATGGAAGATAGCCCTTATTGGGCGCAGAAGCCAAGAGGTTCAACATTTATGGGACCGGACACTGCTTAACAAACGTTCGAAATTTGGAGAAGAACCCGCCTTGCAATGTCGAAGACAACACTGTGCGCCGGACTCATCGTCATTGAAGCCTAGTTCGAGGGCTACTGAGGGAGTCCTGGATTAGGGGGTATCCGGGCATCCGGATTATATCCTTTGGCCGGACTGTCGGACAATGAAGATACAAGATTGAAGACTTCGTCTCGTGTCCGTATGGGACTCTACTTGGCGTCGAAGGCAAGCTAGGCAATACGGATATGTATATCTCCTCCTTTGTAACCGACCTTGTGTAACCCTAGCCCCCTCCGGTGTCTATATAAATCGGAGGGTTTTAGTCTGTAGGACAACATACAATCATACCATAGGCTAGCTTCTAGGGTTTAGCCTCTCCGATCTCGTGGTAGATCAACTCTTGTAATACCCATATTATCAAGTATAATCAAGCAGGACATGGGTTTTTACCTCCATGAAGAGGGCCCAAACCTGGGTAAAACATCGTGTCCCCTGCCTCCTGTTACCATCCGCCTTAGACGCACAGTTCGGGACCCCCTACCCGAGATCCGCCGGTTTTGACACCGACAGCGAGCGCCACAACTCGAAGGACGATGGAGAGGGCCTCTCGGGCCCTACGGATGGTCTGATACAGCGCCCGCTGCTCATTCAGGAAGCCAGGATCATCAGACACCTATGAGCACCTTCGAGAGACTGAGACGGCATGAAACGGTAACAACGCGCTTGGGAGCTCTGGTTTATTTCACACATGTATTAAGATACAAGTGTAATTTACTCGTCATCGGAAACAACGCGTAAAATACAAGCGTAATGAAAACCGAGGGCCCGAGGTATGTAAGTAAAACCGGCGGGTTACGCGTGTAATTTGAGAGACTAGTGTATATTTTACTAGTCGAAATCGATCAACCAAATGCTTCGCCCGAGACCATCTGCTTTTATTTACAAGCGCCAGTTTTACAAGCAGTTTTGGTTGGAAAACGATGATCCAATCACGTCCTAAGATGATGAGTTGGTCGGAAGATCATATGGTTTCTCGTCTAACCTACCCGACTTGTCGTATAGGCTATGAATGAAACATAAGACGATGAACTTCTTAAGCACGGAAACAACAGAAGAGGATGATCTTCTTAACAAGCAAATCACTGGCATTAGATCGACATGCAAAACAATACGAAGCATTATTCTCAGGATGCACGGTGAACAGCTCGTGATGCCGCATGCCACAACATTCCAAGCTCAACTTTGCAATCAAACACAAGGCCTGGCATTACATAGACAATATTCAGAACAAGCTCTTAAAATAACTTACATAAGTCAACATTCATGTGACTATGCATCTCAGTAGAGTAAATATTTACTTCTGAACTGAAGACAGGAATAGGAGAAAATGATCGACGTTGCTCACAGCAAAGGGCGTCCCACTCAAAAATATCAAATGCATGTCTTCTGGCTAACATCAATGAGCAAAAATTGACAAGGTTTTCCAATTCCAATATATTAAACTAATGTCAACTTTGACAATATTTTCCCATTCAAAATATGTAATGCCTATGATTGTGGAACGGGCAGGGTTTGTCATCAGTTTGTCATCTGATAGTCCAGTGGCTCAATGTGACGACGAATGATTAGAGAACCATTCGATGTATTGTGCATGACGAAGTATTATGGAGGACACAAACCATCCAAACATTTTGTGTAGTTCCACTAAAATCCAGCTGAGCATCCCTGTGGATATCGTATTTATATGCTGCAAGAAAACAAAGACACAGCAGCACACACATGAATATTGGCCCCAGTGTCAACCCACCAGTCGGTGGACTAACAAACTGAAAGTACGGTAAACAGATTACCATACCCAGATGCCCCATCATTGTTGCTTAGAATGACATTGACAGATTTGGAGTCCTGTCTTGGCTTCCCGTACTTGTTTGGGCACTTTTTGCCCAGTGCACTCCACGTGTTGTAGAGTTTCCTATGCTCTCTGCAGAGTAGTCATGTCACCAGCGTCTACTAGTACTCTGTAAAGCTTCTTGATCATTCCTTGTGTAATGTAGCGCAAACAATGAATGCTTCTTTCTGCAAAGTGGTAAGACCAACTGGACCCACTAATGCAGCAGTTTGCCTTAGACACATTGGCTCCTTTTGTGCAGTTCAACTAAAATCAAAGTCAGAATAAAACCGAGCTTTAATTTTGATATCCCTGTAAGCAACAAAAGGTATAAGGGAAACAATTACTGAGAAATAACGGTTGATGACTTGTACTCCCAGAAGAAAAACATCTACTGATCCACCTTATCTTAATGGGAAACAAAGCAGGAGAGTAGCAATTCTCAATCAGTGTGATTCATTCATATTAACTGAGACATTATCTTAACAATGCCTTGTTTCAACATGTATAAAGAACGACAAAGAAGAAAAGTATCATTCCTAAAACAATGTGACTGATTCATTTTAACAGAGACATTATCTTAACAATACCTTGGTTAAACATGTAGAAAGAACTACAAAGCAGGATAGTACCATTTGTAAAACACTATAACTGATATATATAATAACAGAGACATTATCTGAACAATACATTTCTTAAACATGTACTCCGGACGATCCCTAACAGAAATGGTACTCCCGCCGATCCCTAACACCATGTGCTTCCATCTACTTCTAAAGGGGGTGATGCAAAGTTTGTTGTAACAAAGCAACAAGCATCATGTCTGGGTTGGTACCATTTTTGTTCACTACTTAATGGGAAAAGAGAGCAATACAATAGCTTCAATTCAACATTTATTTAAAACAATACCAATACAAGTAGCAGAACATCTCAAAACACACTGCACGATCATGTGGATGGGACATGGGACATGCCAGCACCATGTGCGTCCACACGTATAAATGGGTGATGCAGAGTATGTAGCCAAGCAGCATATCTGCGTTGGTCCCATATTTGTTCTCTTTGAAACTGTTTCCTATGTGAGGGCAGTAAATCTAGTCCTGCACAAACTACCCGACCCCCAGTTTCTTTCCCTTTTCAACAAAGAGTTTGGTTCCTTACAGATGTGTGTACCGGGTTACCCCCTTTTTCCCTTTTAGACCAACAAAGCGGATGGATAGCTAGTCTATACTACTTTCCCTCCCTCCTTTCCTCATTGAACCACGTCCTAGATTCATGCTCCGCCCCACCGCACCCTTCTTTCCTCTTTGAACCAAGACCTAGATTCAACTACAGAATCAAAAAAGATCTGCATGCATCTAGACCAATGACGGTTTCAAAGAAACTTATATCTTAGGGTCATTGGGATGTGGCAAGGCATGCGGAGGGAGGTCGGATCTGCCCACAATACGTATGGCATCGAGGAAGAAGGGGTCGGTGGCCCTCCCGCATAGGCGCTGGGTGAAAGAGAAAAGCGCAGCCGGCAGTGGATTGCTGATGTGTACTGCACAACCTTCTTCTTGTAGACGTTGTTGGGCCTCCAAGTGCAGAGGTTTGTAGGACAGTAGCAAATTTCTCTCAAGTGGATGACCTAAGGTTTATCAATCCGTAGGAGGCGTAGGATGAAGATGGTCTCTCTCAAGCAACCCTGCAACCAAATAACAAACAGTCTCTTGTGTCCCCAACACACCCAATACAATGGTAAATTGTATAGGTGCACTACTTCGGCGAAGAGATGGTGAAACAAGTGGTATATGGATAGTAGATAATAGTATTTGTAATCTGAAATTATAAAAACAGCAAGGTAACTAATGATAAAAGTGAGCGTAAACGGTATTGCAATGATAGGAAATAAGGCCTAGGGTTCGTACTTTCACTAGTGTAAGTTCCCTCAACAATGATATCATAATTGGATCACATAACTATCCCTCAACATGCAAAAAAGAGTCACTCCAAAGTCATTAATAGCGGGGAACGAACAAGAGATTATGGTAGGGTACGAAACCACCTCAAAGTTATTCTTTCCAATCAATCAGTTGGGCTATTCCTATAGGTGTCACAAACAGCCCTAGAGTTCGTACTAGAATAACACCTTAAGACACAAATCAATCAAAACCGTAATGTCACCTAGATACTCCAATGTTACCTCAAGTATCTGTGGGCATGATTATACGATATGCATCACACAATCTCAAATTCATCTATTCAACAAACACAAAGGACCTCAAAGAGTGCCCCAAAGTTCTACCGGAGAATCACGACGAAAACATGTGCCAACCCCTGTGCATAGGTTCATGGGCGGAACCCGCAAGTTGATCACCAAAACATACATCAAGTGAATCATATGGTATCCCATTGTCACCACAGATACGCACGGCAAGACATACATCAAGTGTTCTCAAATCTTTAAAGACTCAATCCGATAAGATTACTTCAAAGGGGAAACTCAATTCATTACAAGATAGAAGAGGGGAGGAGAAACATAGGATCCAACTATAATAGCAAAGCTCGCGATACATCAAGATTGTATCATCTCAAGAACGCGAGAGAGAGAGAGATCAAACACATAGCTACTGGTACATACCCTCGGCCCCGAGGGAGAACTACTCCCTCCTCATCATGGAGAGCAACGGGATGATGAAGATGGCCACCGGAGAAGGATTTCCCCCTTCGACAGGGTGCCAGAACGGGTCTAGATTGGTTTTCGATGGCTACGGAGGCTTCTGGCGGCGGAACTCCCGATCTATTGTGTCCACCGATGTTTTTAGGGCATATGGAGATATATAGGCGGAAGAAGTACGTCAGGGGGGGCCACGAGGGGCTCACGAGGGTGGAGGGCGCGTCCAGGGGGTGGGCGCGCCCCCCTGTCTCGTGACCTCCTCGCAGATCCCCCGACGTGCACGCCAAGTCTTCTGGGCTTCTTCCCTTCCAAAAATGAGTTCCGTGAAGTTTCGGGTCAATTGGACTCCATTTGGTTTTCCTTTTCTTCGAAACCCTAAAACAAGGTAAAAACAGAAACTGGCATTGGGCTTTGGGTTAATAGGTTAGTCCCAAAAATGATATAAAAGTGTATAATAAATCCCATAAACATTCAAAACAGTAAATAATATAGCATGGAGCAATCAAAAATTATAGATACGTTGGAGACGTATCAGCATCCCCAAGCTTAATTCCTGCTCATCCTCGAGTAGGTAAATAATAAAAACAGAATTTTTGATGTGGAGTGCTACTTGGCATGAATATTCAGATCCGAAAGATTCAAGACAAAAGTTCATATTGACATAAAAATGATAATACTTCAAGCATACTAACTAAGCAATTATGTCTTCTCAAAATAACATGGCCAAAGAAAGCTATCCCTACAAAAGCATATAGTCTGGCTATGCTCTATCTTCACCACACAAAGTATTTAAATCATGCACAACCCCGATCAGAAGCCAAGCAATTATTTCATACTTTTGACATTTTCAAAACTTTTTCGATCTTCACGCAATACATGAGCGTGAGCCATGGATACAGCACTATAGGTGGAATAGAATGGTGGTTGTGAAGAAGACAAAAAGGGAAAGATAGTCTCACATCAACTAGGCGTATCAACGGGCTATGGAGATGCCCATCAATAGATATCAATGTGAGTGAGTAGGGATTGCCATGCAATGGATGCACTAGAGCTATAAGTGTATGAAAGCCCAAAAAGAAACTAAGTGGGTGTGCATACAACTCGCTTGCTCACGAAGACCTAGGGCATTTTGAGGAAGCCCATCATTGGAATATACAAGCCAAGTTCTATAATGAAATATTCCCGCTAGTATATAAAAGTGACAACATAGGAGACTCTCTATCATGAAGATCATGGTGCTACTTTGAAGCACAAGTGTGGTGAAAGGATAGTAGCATTGCCCCTTCTCTCTTTTTCTCTCATTTTCTTCGGCCTTTTCTCTTTCTTTTTATGGCCTCTTTTCTTTCTCCCTTTTTTTATTTGGGCTTCTTTGGCCTATTTTATTTATTTTTTGTCCGGAGTCTCATCCCGATTTGTGGGGGAATCATAGTCTCCGTCATCCTTTCCTCACTGGGACAATGCTCTAATAATGATGATCATCACACTTTTATTTACTTACAACTCAAGAATTACAAATCGATACTTAGAACAAGATATGACTCTATATGAATGCCTCCGGCGGTGTACCGGGATGTGCAATGATGCATGAGTGACATGTATGGAAGAATTATGAACGGTGGCTTTGCCACAAATACGATGTCAACTACATGATCATGCAAGCAATATGACAATGATGAAGCATGTCATAACAAACAGAACAGTGGAAAGTTGCATGGCAATATATCTTGGAATGGCTATGGAAATGCCATAATAGGTAGGTATGGTGGCTGTTTTGAGGAAGGTATATGGTGGGTTTATGGTACCGGCGAAAGTTGCGCGGTACTAGAGAGGCTAGCAAAGGTGGAAGGGTGAGAGTGCGTATAATCCATGGACTCAACATTAGTCATAAAGAACTCATATACTTATTGCTTAAAACTACAAGTTATCAAAGCAAAGTATTACGCGGATTCTCCTAGGGGGGTAGATTGGTAGGAAAAGACCATCGCTCGTCCCCGACCGCCACTCATAAGGAGGACAATCAATAAATAAATCATGCTCCGACTTCATCACATAACAGTTCACCATACGTGCATGCTACGGGAATCACAAACTTCAACACAAGTATCTCTCAAATTGACAACTAGTCAACTAGCATGACTCTAATATCACCATCTCCATATCTCAAAACAATTATCAAGTATCAAACTTCTCGTAGTATTCAACACACTCATAAGAGAATTTTATTATTCTTCTTGTATACCTAGCATGTTAGGATTATTTGAGCAAATTACCATGCTATTTAAGACTCTCAAAATAATATAAGTGAAGCATGAGAGATCAATAGTTTCCATAAAACAAATCTACGACTGTGCTCTAAAAGATATAAGTGAAGCACTAGAGCAAATGACAAACTACTCCGAAAGATATAAGTGAAGATCCATGAGTAGTCGAATAGTTATGCAACTATGTGAAGACTCTCTAAAATTTAATAATTTCAGATCTTGGTATTCTATTCAAACAGCAAGCAAAGCAAAATAAAATGACATTCTAAGAATGGCAAACATCATGTGAAGAAGCAAAAACTAAGGATCAACCGATATTAACCGATAGTTGTTGAAGAAGAAAGGTGGGATGCCAACCGGGGCATCCCCAAGCTTAGATGCTTGAGACTTCTTGAAATATTATCTTGGGATGCCTTGGGCATCCCCAAGCTTGATATTTTGTGTCTCCTTAATTCCTCTCATATCACAGTCTCCCTAAATCTCAAAAGCTTCATCCATACAAAACTCAACAAGGACTCGTGAGATAAGTTAGTATAAACCATTGCAAAAACCTTATCATAATCTACTGTAGCAAATCACTAAAATTATTATTCAACATTGCATACTAAATGCCTCTGCATATTTAATAGTCCTATCCTCAAGTAGAATCATTAAAGAAGCAATCATATGCAAACAATGCAAACATAACAGCAATCTGCCTAAACAGGACGGTCTGTAAAGAATGCAGAAACATCCATACTTCCCTAGATCCAAAAATTATGAAAGAAAATTCCCACTGTATTAAATTTATCAGAGCTTAATATGCAAAAGGTTTCAACATTTTATCACATTCTGACTTTTCTAGGGAATTATTGCAACAGCGGTAAACTTTCTGTTTTCAAACAGCAACATGTGGACTTCTAAAATAGGCATAGTAAAGGCTATCAATGCCACTTTTATTGAAATAAAAGATGCAAAACATTGTTATAAATAACAGAAAGCAAATCCTAACAAAATAAATTGACGCTCCAAGCAAAACACATATCATGTGGTAAATAAAAATATAGCTCCAAGTAAAGTTACTGATGAACGAAGACGAAAGAGGGGATGCCTTCCGGGGCATCCCCAAGCTTAGGCTCTTGGTTTTCCTTGAATATTAACTTGGGGTGCCTTGGGAATCCCCAAGATTAGTCTCTCGCCACTCCTTATTCCATAGTCCATCGAATCCTTACCCAAATCTTGAAAACTTCACAACACAAAACTTAACAGAAAACTCGTAAGCTCCGTTAGTATAAGAAAATAAATCACTACTTAGGTACTGTTGTGAACTCATTATAAATTCATATTGGTGTAAAACCTACTGTATTCCAACTTCTCTATGGTTTATAAACAATTTTACTAGCCATAGATTCATCAAAATAAGTAAACAACACATGAAAAACAGAATCTGTCAAAAACAGAATAGTCTGTAGTAATCTGAATCAAACGTATACTTATGGAACTCATAAAATTCTCAAATAAATTGCTGGACCTGAGGAATTTATCTATTAATCATCTTCAAAAATAATTAACTAAATATCACTCTCCAAAAAAAAATGGAAGCAATTCTCGTGAGCACTAAAATTTCTGTTTTTTACAGCATGATCAACAAGACTTTCCCAATGTCTTCCCAAAGGTTCTACTTGGCACAAACACTAATTAAAAGCATAAAACCACATCTAAGTAGAGGCTAGATGAATTATTTATTACTAAACATGAGCAAAAATCAAGTTACAAAAATAATATTGGGTTGCCTCCCAACAAGCGCTATAGTTTAACGCCCCTAGCTAGGCATGATGATTTCAACGATGCTCACATAAAAGATAAGAATTGAAACATAAAGAGAGCATCATGAAGAATATGACTAGCACATTTAAGTCTAACATACTTCCTATGCATAGGGATTTTGTGAGCAAACAACTTATGGGAACAATAATCAACTAGCATAGGAAGGCAAAACAAGCATAACTTCAAAACTTTAAGCACATAGAGAGGAAACTTGATATTATTGCAATTCGTACAAGCATATGTTCCTCCCTCATAATAATTTTCAGTAGCATCATGAATGAATTAAAAAATATAACCAGCACCTAAAGCATTCTTTTCATGATCTACAAGCATAGAAAATTTACTACTCTCCACATAAGCAAATTTCTTCTCATGAATAGTAGTGGGAGCAAACTCAACAAAATAACTATCATGTGAGGCATAATCCAATTGAAAACTAAAATCATGATGACAAGTTCCATGGATATCATTATTCTTTATAGCATATAAGTCATCACAATAATCATCATAGATAGCAACTTTGTTCTTATAATCAATTGGAACCCCTTCTGAAATAGTGGATTCATCACTAAATAAAGTCATGACCTCTCCAAATCCACTTTCATAATTATCACAATAAAATTCAACATCCTCCAAAATAGTGGGATCATCACTTCCTAAAGTTGACACTCTTCCAAACCCACTTTCATCAATATAATCATCATAAACAGGAGGCATGCTTTCATCATAATAAATTTGCTCATCAAAACTTGGGGGACAAAAAATATCAACTTCATCAAACATAGCTTCCCCAAGCTTGTGGCTTTGCATATCATTAGCATCATGGATATTCAAGGAATTCATACTAACAACATTGCAATCATGCTCATCATTCAAATATTTAGTGCCAAACATTCTAATGCATTCTTCTTCTAGCACTTGAGCACAATTACCGGAATCCTTATTTTCATGGTAGATATTAAAAATATGAAGCATATGAGGTAACCTTAATTCCATTTTTTGTAGTTTTATTTTATAGACTAAACTAGTGATAAAACAAGAAACTAAAAGACTCGATTGCAAGATCTAAAGATATACCTCCAAGCACTCACCTCCCCGGCAACGGCGCCAGAAAAGAGCTTGATGTCTACTACACAACCTTCTTCTTGTAGACGTTGTTGGGCCTCCAAGTGCAGAGGTTTGTAGGACAGTAGCAAATTTCCCTCAAGTGGATGACCTAAGGTTTATCAATACGTAGGAGGCGTAGGATGAAGATGGTCTCTCTCAAGCAACCCTGCAACCAAATAACAAACAGTCTCTTGTGTCCCCAACACACCCAATACAATGATAAATTGTATAGGTGCACTAGTTCGGCGAAGAGATGGTGAAACAAGTGGTATATGGATAGTAGATAATAGTATTTGTAATCTGAAATTATAAAAACAGCAAGGTAACTAATGATAAAAGTGAGCGTAAACGGTATTGCAATGATAGGAAATAAGGCCTAGGATTCATACTTTCACTAGTGTAAGTTCCCTCAACAATGATATCATAATTGGATCACATAACTATCCCTCAACATGCAACAAAGAGTCATTCCAAAGTCACTAATAGCGGAGAACGAACGAAGAGATTATGGTAGGGTACGAAACCACCTCAAAGTTATTCTTTCCAATCAATCCGTTGGGCTATTCCTATAGGTGTCACAAACATCCCTAGAGTTCGTACTAGAATAACACCTTAAGACACAAATCAATCAAAACCCTAATGTCACCTAGATACTCCAATGTCACCTCAAGTATCCGTGGGCATGATTATACGATATGCATCACACAATCTCAGATTCATCTATTCAACCAACACAAAGGACCTCAAAGAGTGCCCCAAAGTTCTACCAGAGAATCACGACGAAAACGTGTGCCAACCCCTATGCATAGGTTCATGGGCGGAACCAGCAAGTTGATCACCAAAACATACATCAAGTGAATCACGTAGTATCCCATTGTCACCACAGATACGCACGGCAAGACATACATCAAGTGTTCTCAGATCTTTAAAGACTCAATTCGATAAGATTACTTCAAAGGGGAAACTCAATTCATTACAAGAGAGAAGAGGGGGAGGATAAACATAGGATCCAACTATAATAGCAAAGCTCGCGATACATCAAGATCGTATCATCTCAAGAACACGAGAGAGATACATCAAACACATAGCTGCTGGTACATACCCTCAGCCCCGAGGGAGAACTACTCCCTCCTCGTCATGGAGAGCACCGGGATGATGAAGATGGCCACCGGAGAAGGATTGCCCCCTCAGGCAGGGTGCCGGAACGGGTCTAGATTGGTTTTCGGTGGCTACAGAGGCTTCTGGCGGCGGAACTCCTGATCTATTGTGTCCACCGATGTTTTTAGGGTATATGGAGATACATAGGCGGAAGAAGTATGTCAGGGGAGCACGAGGGGCTCACGAGGGTAGAGGGCGCGGCCCCCTGCCTCATGACCTCCTCGCAGATCCCCCGACGTGCACTCCAAGTCTTCTAGGCTTCTTTCCTTCCAAAAATGAGTTCCGTGAAGTTTCAGGTCAATTGGACTCCGTTTGGTTTTCCTTTTCTTCGAAACCCTAAAACAGGGTAAAACAAAAACTGGCACTGGGCTCTGGCTTAATAGGTTAGTCCCAAAAATGATATAAAAGTGTATAATAAAGCCCATAAACATTCAAAACAGAAAATAATATAGCATGGAGCAATCAAAAATTATAGATACGTTGGAGATGTATCAATTGCCTCCCTCGCCGAAGGCGATAGAGTGAACGTTGCACCTCCTCCCCTTCTCGGTGCAACGGGATCCGGGCGCCTCCTTCGCCAGCTGTGAGGGGGGTGAGAGAGACAGAGGCCACAACGCAGTCTTGTTTAGATCTGGTGAAGAGGGTGAGAGACTGTGAATATAGCAAACCCTAGAAAAGGAACGCTGAGCCTCCAGCGTGTATATATATATATATGTAGTGTGGCGAGAGTGTGAGAGTGCAAACCCTAGTGAACAAGCATTGAGGCTCCAGCTTATATATATATATATATACTGTAGTACGGACTGAGCACCGGTGCCTTAACTGCACCTGCTTTTGGCTGTATGACAGGTGGGCCAGCCACATTTTGGGCCCACCTATCATAAACCCAAAGGCAGGTGCACTAAATTCAATGAAGCTGCATCCATATAGTACTCGTGTATACAACTAATATATAGTGGAGTGGTTTTCTTATTCTCTCCATAACAATCGTTTTAAATTGTGCAAGTATGAAACGAAACTCTTTATTTAACGTACCAGTGAAGAAAACTACTGCTCCCTTTGTTCCTAAATATTTGTCTTTCTGGAGATTTCAACAAATGACTACATACGGAGCAAAATGAGTGAATCTACACTGTAAAAAATGTCTATATACATCTGTATGTGGTAGTCCATTTCAAACCACTTGAAAGACAAATATTTAGGAACGGAGGGAGTACTTCCAATGAACTAACGATCCACGCGTCCTGGTTGCACTTCATGTCCTTCACATGCGGTACACTACCCTCCCTTAAGTGAACAATCACACATGCGCCAAATTATCGGAAACGTGTGAGAGTGCGTACAAATAAAGAATTTTAATTTCAATTATCGGAAATGTTTGAGAGTATGTACAATTTGCGCTCTCTAATAATTATGGTTTGTTGTGTTCAGCCTAAACTTGGTCAAACTTTATAAAGTTTGACTTCAGTCAAATCTAATATGTGGAGTAAATAAAAATGGAGGGCTACTATGTCCATCCGGGTTTTTAGTCCACACCATTTTTTAATCAATGTTAATAGCTGGACAAATAAAATTACAGGGGGAGCTGGAGACAAAGTTGTGAGAAGGCTAAGAAATCAATACAAAACTTATGCTCTTAGTACCAACGTCGATCCTTCATCGAGGAAACATTTGGTTCATAGCCAATTGTGTGATAAAATTGCACCAACATGAAAGACGACTGCGTCTCTGTAACATCCCAAATTTTCAATTTGAAATGTTATACATAGTCATCCATGCATATCATATTTTTTTCGCATTTCGTCTCGCGATCCTCAAAATCCTAAGCAACTCAAGGACCCTCGGAGAGAGTTGGGGATTTCCCGGTTTTCAAATTTGATTTTATCAAATTTTGAAACGAGGATTTTTGGTTTTAATTATTTTCTCTCCAAAAATAATTCATACTAAAATATATGAGTGGAGATAATATGACTTCTCCAAGATAATTGAAATATTGGAGGAAAAATATTGAAATCAAATATTTGTTTTATTTGGTTTTTATTGCAATTTTGTTTGCATTAGAAAAATTGCATGTTTTTCAAAATTGCATTTTAGGGCCAAGAAAATGTTCATCTCGTTCTAAATATTTTATTTAGACGGTGAAAATTTATTTTGACATTTTTAGATTTTTATTTATTTTTCTAGGATTTTATTTCGGTCGGCGAAATTATTTAAAAAAAGTTCCCGCGCCCGACTGGGCCTAAGGCCTAGCCGAGCCAGGCCGGCCCAGCCGCCGCCGCCTCCTGCGCGCGCGCGCCGCCGCCGCCACTCAGACCGGAGTCCGAGTTGGACTCCGCCTTCGCCGCGCCTTGCCCCCTCCTCCAAGCCGCCACCCCCGCCCCCTTTATATACGCCGCCACCCCCACCCCCAACACCACGCCGCCACCGCCGCCAGCCCCGCCGCAGCCCCGCGCCGCCGCCGCCCCCGCGAGCCGCCGCCCCGCCACTGCCCCCCCCCCCTCGCCGGAGCCCCCTCGCCGGAGGTAGCCACCGGACTCCGCCACTGGTTTTTTTAAACCCGTTCGGTTTTTTTAAAACCCCTAGATCCGTTTTTTTGGATTCGCTGGTTTTTCTCGGTTCTTCTAGTTAGCGGACGTTCATCCGTACGTTCGTTTTAACGAACGGTTTTCGCCCGTTAGTTACAGCTAACGAACGCTCGTTCGTTAGTCTGTTCGTGAGTTTTCTTTTATCGGATTTATTCCGTGATTTTTCCGATCGCGATTTCTGATCCGATCTTAGTTTCTGTTTATCTTTTCGCTCGTTGGTCGGAATCAGGCGATTCAGCGCCTAGAGTTTCGTCCCAAAACCCTCTTTCCATTTAGCCAACTCAAACAAGTTTTTGCTACTGTAAAATTTGACCTAGTTTCAGATTAGTAAACGAAGCTTCTTTCTTTCGCCGTTTGAGTTTCGTTGCTCCGTTTGATTTGATTCTTTTTGCGGACCGGAGTTCTTAAGTTGAAACTTCTGGTCAACCCTCTTTTATTTGAGTTTTGCTTGTGCATCGTTGCTTGTTACTTATGTATGCTGTTGTTTGCTTATGATAGAACACCCGGAGTGCGAAGCGTGCTACTACGAGTCCCTAGGTTTCGCAGATCGTCAGCAAGGCAAGTAACACTTTGATCATTCCCCTTTATCACCCAGTTTTTATGCATTAGTTCCAATCCTCAAACAGTCCATGATTAGGATGTCATTAACTTGTGGGTTGGGAAGTAGTTGATGAGGTAGAACCTATTGCCCTGTTACATTCAAACCCTTGGGAGTTACTCTGCGCGTTGCTTATATTGCTATGCTATGCCCGTAGACGTGGTTTGGGTTTGACTGAAATCCATGACAGATGTGAGTTTGTTAAATTAACGGTTCAACTTAAGGTGGCAACTTAATCAAACAACTAGGTGGATTGAGGCACCTGGAGTACCCAGTCTTGCCTGTATTTTTTGGAAATCCCGGAGTACCCGTGTGATCTTCCTATGGACCGCCACCCAGGCTCAAAGGGAACTGAGATGATTCATGCTAGAAACTTCCGTGTGCAGCCACAAGCTATTATGGGCTCTAGCGTAGTTGAGTAAGTTACGTGAAGCTCTTGAAGAGGCAGATCAGCAGGTAGTGGGATGTAGGTTTGGTATGGTCTGTCCGGAGTAGAGAGTTAATGTTTCTGAAAGACTGTGTCTCGGTCATCCATTTCTCAAACACCCTGTAGTACGAGAAATCCAACGGAGGCGATCGAGTCTTGTGGGGAAAAGTGCACAAACCTCTGTAGAGTGTACAATCTAATCATGGTTAGACGTGTCCCCAGTCATGGACAGTTCTTGAGTATCTAGTACTTGGGTTATCACAAGTATCTCATCATGTTTAACTAATATTGTTGGGTTGTTAATCACTTTAATTGGGATTGAGTTGGAGGAACCTTCTCAATGTTGTTCAACCACCATGATAGTTAAATTAAAATATATTCCTTTGTTGTAGGGAAAAATTGGCTTTTCGCAAAACTGTAACCATAGAGCTTTCCACCAGCCAAATATGCATGTAGTTATAGCATTATTCTATTCTTGCTCTACTGTGTTACTTTGCCAGCATATTCCATGTGCTGACATGTTTTCGGGCTGCAACATATTATGTTGCAGACTTTTCAGACGAGGAGTAAGGTTCGTTAGGTCGTTGTCGTGCAGCTCAGCTATGTCGTTGGAGTTGATGGACTCACTTTATCTTCCAAGCCTTCCGCTGTTATCGTATTAGATGGCCTTAAGCCATATTAATGTAATAAGTTCTCTCTTGAGACATTCGATGTAATAAGTGTGTGATTTCTACTCTGTTATAAATCCTTCGAGTACTGTGTGTGTCAGCATTACCGATCCAGGGATGACACTGAAGCACAGAGACTTGACCATCTGAGGTCGGGTCGCTGCAGTCTCCAACGCAACCAAGGTGAACTGACGAACGATATCATCTTTGTGGGTAACAAGCAAAGATCATTGATGGAAGACAACTTGTTTTTCATTGAAAATTAATCAGCTTCACCAACCGACGCAACCATGAGCATCGATAGGTCATCGTGGTGATGCATCATCCATTTGGCATTAAGTTTGGGTGAGGCACCTATGAAGTTCGACAAATCCTCAATGTGGTCTGTTTCTTCTCAGTAATCAAGCTCGAGGAAGGAAGAACCACGTGACAGAGGACAGTGAGGCGAAACAACAATGGCCATCCAATTTTGTGCATTTCCACTAAAATTGAGGAAGACATGCCCGGGTATGGAGATACGCATCGCTGTTTCCAAAAATATAAAAAAGGGATATAGTGTTGTTACTTTGTTTTACAAGATTAACAACGACATCTCAATTGTCAATAAGAATTATGAAAAGTACAGCAACAAACAGAAGCATCATGATTATCTTGATGGGAACTAAACCAGGATACCCCAGAAAAAAAGCATTTCTTCATTTAACCAGCGATAGTATTAGATTAGCAGCAGCAATAGGAGCATATGGACAATGACCGCACAACCACCATGTACTTTTTGTCGAAACAACATGTATACCTCCACCGAGGCATAAATCAGGACAACTTTTCGAGTGGCATTTCCTCTATAATAGTAGGTGATGTTGGACCAGCCGACGAACCCTAGCTACTATACATGGGGAGCTGGGGAGTAGTCGCATAGAAGAAAACCCGCATGCAGCGACCTGGGGAGTTGGACCAGTACAAGAAGTTATACCTCAGGTGGGCGAGATGTCGCTTAGGCGGGCGGGCGGGATCTGCCCACACGATGGCAGCGAACAATGGCGTGGAGGACCTTCATCCGCGCTAGCGCCGGCTCCGAGAGGACGGTGTGCATCGGCTTCCTCCATCGCCGACGGCGACAACGTCAACGCTGCACCTCCTCACCTCCCGCAGCGGACGGGATTCGGCCGGATCTGTGACCACCGGTGAGGAGAGAGATAGTGTGGACATTGTCATCTTGTTTTGATATGGAGAGGGTGAGAGAGCGAGACGCCAGAAACTCTATCAAACAAGAGGCTATAATGGAGTAAAAAAATCCCTCCATAGCAGTGGTTTTAAATAGAATACGTGCGTTCCTGGAAAATAGAAACGAAAACTGGTGGACAATTTTTTAACGTACCAAGTAAGAAAGCTCGATCAAAAACACGCCCTCGCTTCCAGATCGTGAGAGTCGTCGCGCACACACACATAGACATAGACATGCATATCCGTGTTTACATAAAATTCCATTTTCATCTCCATCTCCAATCATATTTGTCCAACTGGCACATTATTTACATTGTTAATTATTTACGCGGCAATATTAACATACAACATCTCTTGTTTGCGGGTGTCCGGACCGCTGGCACGATCGCTCCTGACCAACCCGAACCCTCTTCATCACCCGCGCGTGCTTCCCGCCCAAAACGGTCAGTGCAGCATTCATGCCCGGCCAGAGCGGACGCAACCTCTCACTGGCGTCGGCATTGAAGCGGCACGCCGGCCCGAGAGAGCGTCGCCCGCGCCGCTTCCTGGTGCACGCGACTGCTCCGCGTTCAAAGTTCGCAATAGCCGGCCACAACATGCATGTAAAAAGTTCTTGGGATTCCGTGCTACAACTAGCTGTCCTCCCCCAACTCGTCAATCTCTTCCAGTAGTACTAGTACTCCATGGGGCGATCCATCGACAAGCAGGCGGGAAAGTTATCGTATACTCGATTTGCGGTGAGTGGCATGCCGAGCAACAGTGTGGGGTCGAGCCGTGGAGGATGGTGAGACACGAACGCGATAAATGTGATTTAAAGAGCCCTGTAAAAGTGCGTGAGTTTAGAATTTTCATGATTTAAACGTTGGTTTTGCTCGACGGCGCGATCCAACGAAATGAAACGTTGGTTTCTCTCCGTTTCCATTTTTTCTTCGGAAAAACGGAAACTTTCCACTCCATTTTCATTCCTACTCCAAGGTTTCCCTATTACAACATTCCATCAAATACAAAGGAAAACTAACATGCATGCTGATGCATCTCAATGATTCACAGATCATAGCCAATATTTACTTCACAACTAAAGACAAAAGTTGTGAGAGCATGTACAGAAAAAAACTAATGATGGGGTCACTACGACTTAAACCCTAAACCCTAAACAGGATTTAGTTTCCTGGCCAGGTAGAACCTGTCGAAGGAAAGACGGCTGGCGCCATCGGATCATACGATGCTTTTGCGCAGTTCCACTAAAATCGAGCTGAGCATCCCTGATGACAAAGATATTGAAGAAGTGTGATTAGAATAATAGTACTCGCACTAGTTCATGAGACATAAACTCATCAAAAGTAGAAGCCAGTAGAAGTGGAGAAAGATCGACATGGAGATGGAGCTACGTGGGGAGCTGCGGCAGTGGAGCAAGCCGGCTCCAAAAGGAAGATGGACGACCTGGGACGTCGGGCTGTAGCTAGAAGGGCGGTTGGGACGCGGCATCAGCCCATACCGTGGTGACCCCCAATTGGGACGCACCAACTGTGGATTTTCTCCCTCGCCGATGTCGACCGCGTCTACACAGAACATTGTTCCCTTCCCCCAGCTGCGGGATCAGGCCGGATATGTGACCATGGTGTGGCCACCATCATTCTATGCTTGTGAAGAGAGCAACCCAAGCTAGCAGGCTTGTAGCTTAGGCTCCTGCTAGTGTATATATAGTGGTTTTCTTTTTCTCTCCATAACAACCATTTTATATTGCGTACATGTCATTGAAGAGTGAAATGATGGTTGCCTCTT
Source organism: Triticum urartu (assembly GCF_003073215.2). NCBI lineage: Eukaryota > Viridiplantae > Streptophyta > Magnoliopsida > Poales > Poaceae > Triticum > Triticum urartu. The sequence continues at coordinate 293,708,017 of NC_053027.1, forward strand.
CCGACTAACTTACTATGTGATTTGACTGTTCCTTTAGTGGCCCCTACACGTACTCCCCCTACGTGTATGCAACAGTCACACGTACACATGGACGCAAAAACGCGCGCGACGCCCTAATGCATGCATGTCCGAGCACACGATGGAACACACACGGTCACGCTCAAGTGCTCAACCTACATGTGCATGCACACACATACTCAGCCAGGGTGAGCTAGTAACCGTATAAACACTGGAAAATGTATATATTGAGCACAATGAGCGTATTATGAAGTCCACTAACCGTATTTTTACAAATATACAGTGACAGACAGTGTATTTATCTCGTTTGAAATAAAGCCATATTAACCAGAGAGGAGGCAGTATGGGCTAGCATTACTTTGCTGTGTCCCGTCAACTTGCCGAACAAGGAGAAGCTTGTAGGACGGGAGAAGTTTGCGCGCGGTGGCTCGCAGGACAAGGAGAAACTTTTGACTAATGCAAGCTCTCCCTCGCTCAGGCGGTGGATGTTCAACAGTTAATTCGGTATCAAATTGCCAGAAGCATACACTATACTAGTACTATTATTGTTTGACTTCCCAAAGAGGTGAACAGCCAAGCACAAAGTTTACTAGTATTAATACTACTAATATAGTCTATAGAGGTATGTACTATACTAGTACTAGAAACCGGATGGAGGAGCGTCTGCACTCTTATTATATTTTTAAAATGTGATAAAGCAATCTTCAACACATTTGGTTCTCATCGAGGGTTCTCGCATGTGATAATGGAAGTTGATTGCATGGAACACTCGCCACAATTCTCGCTTAATCCTGGCTCATATCCTGTTACAAATAGGAGCGCTCAGTAATATTTCCTATTTTTTTTGTTATTCAGCATGTAAACATGTCGGCAAACCTTCCGGCGCATCTTTGTGCGAACCCTGCTTGCTGCAATTTGAATGTGGCCGAGAGCTGGCTTGATGAAACACCTCGCTTCCTACTTCTTTTTTTGTGGGGTACCTTGCTTCCTAGTGACCAGTGTCTGGGCTGATCGTCCTAAGAATGCTTATATATGAATAAAGCTCTCTCATTTACCCGCAAAAAAGATTAAGCCATATTAACCGGAAAGGAGGGAGTATGGACTAGCACTACTTTTTGGAGTGTCCTGTCAACTCGCAGAATGAGGAGAAGCTTGCGGGACAAGGTGAAGCTCGCTTACGCCTTTTGACTAATGCAACCTACCCTCACCCAGGCAGTGGTCATGCATCAGTTCATTCGGTGTCAGATTGCTAGAGGCATACACTGTAGTACCGAACATGCGGAGTACCATCATTGTTCGACTTCATGAAGAGGCGCAGAGCCAAGCGCAAGGTTTAGTAGTACGAGTAGTACTACTACTAAAACCGCATGGTGGAGCGTTTGTACTCTTATGTTTTTTAATCTCTAATATAGTACACATTTATTCTAGAGAAGGGCAGAAAACGGCAGCCCAACATGTAATGATGATATCGATCAACCATGCTCGAATATATCTTGGCCTCTGTTCGAGCCCGTCTGTGTGTTCTTGCTCCTCGTCTCTCTCAAGGAATGGCGGGTTGGCCATTTTGCCGTCAATTGAGATCAGTTTGCTCACACTCCGGTCCCACATGTCAGTGATATGCCAAGAGGAGGTGCGTTGACCGACTGGCCATACGCGTACTTGGTTTTGCACCTTCATACTACTCCTCCCTCCGTCACAGTTTACAGGGCGCACTTCATTATGATGCATTTCTCTCAATGCATTTCCACCACCAGAGAGACTTTAGATGCGTTTGGTTTAATGCTCAATTAATTAGGGCGTGGTAACCGCAATCAAGTCCACAATTTTCTCTCGATGTACTACGGAGTGGAGTAAGTGCATGCATGTGTGTACCCGGGATGGAAGCACTGCATGCATGTGTGTATGCATTATTTCCTCGAGTAATAGACGCCATGCTATAACTACCAATGCTATTTTTCAGGCTGATCGCTAGTCGCCTTGGTCCCGGAGATTTTTTCTTTTTCTGAAGCGCGCTCTATAAATAGTGATGGATGGAGTTGTATGAGCGGATTCAAAGAAGAGCGTATTGATAGTTGCTTCTTCCGAGCAACTTACAGTGGGAAAGGTGGGGCTTATGATTTGACTGCTCATTACTCACTATTAATGCGGTGCAACAACCGGGCTGAGTCTCCCATGCGGCTGTGCACTACCCCCTCGTTTCTTAAATATACTCCGGAGTATTTGTCTTTCTAGATATTCCAACGAGTGACTACTCAAATATTTGTATTTTTAGGGATTCAAATGGACTACTATGTACCGATGTATATAGACAAATTTTAGAGTGTACATTCACTCATTTTGCTCCGTATGTAGTCACTTGCTGAAATCTCTAGAAAGACAATATTTAAGAACGGAGGGAGTACTGCTACCTCTTGAGCACTGCGTTGGATTTCCCCGAAGAGGAGAGGATGATGCAGCAAAGTAGCGTAAGTATTTCCCTCAGTTTTTGAGAACCAAGGTATCAGTCCAGTAGGAGGCCATACACAAGTCCCTCGTACCTACACAAAAACAATAGCTCAACGCAACCAACGCGCTTAGGGGTTGTCAATCCCTTCACGGTCACTTACAAAAGTGAGATCTGATAGAGATGATAAATAATATTTTTGGTATTTTTGGTATAGAGATGCAAAGTAAAAAGTAAAAGCAAAACAATAATAAAGTGATGGAGATTGATATGATGAGAAAGAGACCCGGGGCCATAGGTTTCACTAGTGGCTTCTCTCAAGAGCATAAGTATTCTACGGTGGGTGAACAAATTACTGTTGAGCAATTGACAGAATTGAGCATAGTTATGAGAATATCTAGGTATGATCATGTATATAGGCATCACGTCCGAGACAAGTAGACCGAAACGATTCTGCATCTACTACTATTACTCCAGTCATCGACCGCTATCCAGCATGCATCTAGAGTATTAAGTTAAAAACAGGGTAACGCCTTAAGCAAGATGACATGATGTAGAGGGATAGTTTCATGCAATATGATATAAACCCCATCTTGTTATCCTCGATGGCAACGATACAATATGTGCCTTGCTGCCCCTTCTGTCACTGGGAAAGGACACCGCAAGATCGAACCCAAAGCTAAGCACTTCTCCCATGGCAAGAACAACCAATCTAGTAGGCCAAACCAAACTGATAATTCGAAGAGACTTGCAAAGATAACCAATCATACATAAAAGAATTCAGAGAAGATTCAAATATTATTCATAGATAGACTTGATCATAAACCCACAATTCATCGGTCTCAACAAACACACCGCAAAAAGAAGATTACATCAAATAGATCTCCACGAGAGAGGGGGAGAACATTGTATTGAGATCCAAAAAGAGAGAAGAAGCCATCTAGCTACTAGCTATAGACCCGTAGGTCTGAAGTAAACTACTCACACTTCATCAGAGAGGCTTGGATGATGATGTAGAATCCCTCCATGATCGATGCCCCCTCTGGCGGAGCTCCGGAACAGGCCCAAAGATGGGATCTCGTGGATATAGAAAGTTGCGGTGGTGGAATTAGGTTTTTGGCTCCGTATCTGATCGTTTGAGGGTACGTGGATATATATAGGAGGAAGAAGTACGTCGGTGAAGCTTCGAGGGGCACACGAGGCAGGGGGCGCGCCCTCCACCCTCGTGGCTTTCTTGATGGAGGGTCCAAGTCTCCTGGATCTTATCTAATGAGAAAATCACGTTTCCGAAGGTTTCATTCCGTTTGGACTCCGTTTGATATTCCTTTTCTTCGAAACCCTAAAACAGGCAAAAAAACAACAATTCTGGGCCGGGCCTCCGGTTAATAGGTTAGTCCCAAAAATAATATAAAAGTGGATAATAAAGCCCAATAATGTCCAAAACAGTAGATAATATAGCATGGAGCAATCAAAAATTATAGATACGTTGGAGACGTATCAAGAATCCCCAAGCTTAATTCCTGCTCGTCCTCGAGTAGGTAAATGATAAAAAAACAGAATTTTTGATGCGGAGTGCTACTTGGCATAATTTCAATGTAAATCTTCTTAATTGTGGTATGAATATTCAGATTCAAAAGATTCAAGACAAAAGTTCATGTTGACATAAAAATAATAATACTTCAAGCATACTAACAAAGCAATTATGTCTTCTCAAAATAACATGGCCAAAGAAAGCTATCCCTACAAAATCATATAGTCTGGCTATGCTCTATCTTCACCACACAAAGTATTTAAATCATGCACAACCCCAATCACAAGCCAAGCAATTGTTTCATAATTTTGACATTTTCAAAATGTTTTCGATCTTCACGCAATACATGAGCGTGAGCCATGGATATAGCACTATATGTGGAATAGAATGGTGGTTGTGGAGAAGACAAAAAGGGAGAAGATAGTCTCACACCAACTAGGCATATCAACGGGCTATGGAGATGCCCATCAATAGATATCAATGTGAGTGAGTAGGGATTGCCATGCAACGGATGCACTAGAGCTATAAGTATATGAAAGCTCAGCAAAAGAAACTAAGTGGGTGTGCATCCAACTCGCTTGCTCACGGAGACCTAGGGCATTTTGAGGAAGCCCATCATTGGAATATACAAGCCAAGTTCTATAATGAAAAATTCCCACTAGTATATGAAAGTGACAGAATGAGAGACTCTCTACAATGAAGATCATGGTGCTACTTTGATGCACAAGTGTGGTAAAAGGATAGTAACATTGTCCCTTCTCTCTTTTTCTCTCATTTTTTTGGGCCTTCTTTTTTTATGGCCTCCTTTTTTTCGCCCAGAGTCTCATCCCGACTTGTGGGGGAATCATAGTCTCCATCATCCTTTCCTCACTTGGGCTAATGCTCTAAAATGATGATCATCACACTTTTTATTTTTCTTACAACTCAGCAATTACAACTCGATACTTAGAACAAGATATGACTCTATATGAATGCCTCTGGCGGTGTACCGTGATATGCAATGAATCAAGAGTGACATGTAAGAAAGAATTATGAACGGTGGCTTTGCCACAAATACGATGTCAACTACATGATCATGCTAGCAATATGACAATGATGGAGTGTGTCATAATGAACGGAACGGTGGAAAGTTGCATGGCAATATATCTCGGAATGGCTATGGAAATGCCATGATAGGTAGGTATGGTGGCTGTTTTGAGGAAGGTATTTGGTGGGTGTATGATACCGGCAAAAAGTGCGCGGTATTAGAGAGGCTAGCAAAGGTGGAAGGAAGGAAAGGTGCGTATAATCCATGGACTCAACATTAGTCATAGAGAACTCATATACTTATTGCAAAAATCTAGAAGTTATCAAAGAAAAGTATTACGCGCATGCTCCTAGGGGGATAGATTGGTAGGAAAAGACCATCGCTCGTCCCCGACCGCCCCTCATAAGGAAGACAATCAATAAATAAATCATGCTCCGACTTCATCACATAACGGTTCACCATACGTGTATGCTACGGGAATCACAAACTTTAACACAAGCATTTCTCAAATTAATAACTACTCAACTAGCATGACTCTAATATCACCATCCTCATATCTCAAAACAATTATCAAGCATCAACTTCTTAGTATTTATCGCACTCAAAAGAAAGTTTTACAAATCTTGAATACCAAGCATATTATTATTAAGCAAATTACCATGCTATTAAGACTCTCAAAATAATCTAAGTGAAACATGAAAGATCAATAGTTTCTATAAAACAAATCCACCACCGTGTTCTAAAAGATATAAGTGAAGCACTAGAGCAAAATTATATAACTCAAAAGATATAAGTGAAGCACATAGAGTATTCTATCAAATTCCAAATTATGTATGGCTCTCTCAAAAGGTGTGTACAGCAAGGATGATTGTGGTAGACTAAAAAGCAAAGACTAAAATTATAAAAGACGCTCCAAGCAAAACACATATCATGTGGTGAATAAAAATATAGCTCCAAGTAAAGTTACCGATAGAAGTAGACGAAAGAGGGGATGCCTTCCGGGGCATCCCCAAGCTTTCGCTTTTAGGTGTCCTTAGATTATCTTGGGGGTGCCATGGGCATCCCCAACCTTAGGCTCTTGCCACTCCTTGTTCCATAATCCATCAAATCTTTACCCAAAACTTGAAAACTTCACAACACAAAACTTAAAGTAGATAACTTGTGAGCTCCGTTAGTGAAAGAAAACAAAATACCACTTCAAGGTACTGTAATGAACTCATTATTTATTTATATGGGTGTTATACCTACTGTATTCCAACTTCTCTATGGATTATAAACTATTTTACTAGCCATAGATTCATCAAAATAAGCAAACAACACACGAAAAACAGAATCTATCAAAAACAGAACAGTCTGTAGTAATATGTAGCTAGCGCAAGATCTGGAACCCCAAAAATTCTAAAATAAATTGCTGGACGTGAGGAATTTATCTGTTAATAATCTGCAAAAAGAATTAACTAAATATCACTCTCCAAATAAAAATGAAAGCAGTTATCGTGAGCGCTAAAGTTTCTGTTTTTTACAGCAAGTTCAACAAGACTTTCCCCTAGTCTTCCCAACGGTTCTACTTGGCACAAACACTAATTAAACACAAAAAACACAACCAAAACAGAGGCTAAATAATTTATTTATTACTAAACAGGAGCAAAAAGCAAGGAATAAAAATAAAATTGGGTTGCCTCCCAACAAGCGATATCGTTTAACGCCCCTGGCTAGGCATAACAAGCAAGAATAGATCTAGGTATTGCCATAATAGTAAGATAGATTATTAAAACTCATTTCATATTCTCTATGTTCGGCAGCAAGTTTTCTTTGAGGCAAGCAAAAGTAATCAAAAGGGCTAAATTTAACGGGACAAAAGTCCCCAAGATCAACCTTGGGAGGTATAGGTTCCTCCTTTGGTCCTTCATAATGCACGACCAATTCATCATTATAAGCATTCTCTTGACAGAACTATGTGAGCCTATATTCAAGAGAATATCCTAGCTCATTGTTTCGAATAGCCAAATCATCATTAAGTTCAGAAATTCTATCAACTAAAACATTGGTAGGAACCCTTTTTCTAAGATTTTCATTGAAAGCAACATAGTCTAGAGATTGAAAACACATTATTTCTTCTTGATCAAAGAGGATAGCCTCTATGGGAGGATGGAAATCATCCACCCTATAATGTGCAAAGATTTCTTTGACTTCTTTTATTATGAATCTAAACTCATGAGCCAAAAAGATAGTAGCGGCACGCTTAACAGAAGAATGCTTAATATTAGAAAATTCTAGAGAAATCCTTTGTATGGAAGGATGTATGTGCATGAATTGTCTTTCAAGTTCAACTACAAGCATGGCAATAGCATCCGCAAGACTACTAGTTCTATGAAGGATAGAACTTCCCATAGAAGGTAAAGCACCGGCACAAGTAAAGAAATCTTGAATAACTCCCTTTCCAATAATATTACCACTACCAACACGGAATTTTTTTGTATGAAAGATGGTAGGTTCTTTAGCAGGAGCATCAGAATTTTTCATGATATTATTATTGTCCATACGAACAATAATTTCCCCAATTTCAGACATAGAGACAGAGGGTAAAGGACTCGACATAACGGCAAGCAAGCAAACTAACACACGAGCAAACAAAAGACAAAAAGAGAGAGAGAGAGAGCGGGAGGATAGAGAGAGGGTGAATAAAACGGCAAGGCTGATAATAAAAGTGGATAATAAATCCCAATAATGTCCAAAACAGTAGATAATATAGCATGGAGCAATCAAAAATTATAGATACGTTGGAGACGTATCAAGTACACATACGAAGCAAAATGAGTGAATCTACACTCTAAAATATGCCCATTTGAAATTTGTAAAAAGAAAAATATTTAGGAACGAAGGAGTATAATTTTGTGCATGGCACATGGACCCGGATGCCGAAGAGGCTTCTGGCAATGCTATCAAGCTTCCAGGATTTGTTTACATAATTGATGTACTATACAAATAATTTTCCAGCGACATGAAATTGTACAATGGTGTGAGCTTTCAGCTTTTGTTTCGTGTGTCTTTCCATCAATGCTCTTTCGAAAACAATAAAAAACTAACTTCCTTGCTAATGCATCTCATTTATTAGCATATCAGAGCTAATATTTACATCACAACTAAAGAAAAAGTTGTGAGAAGGTGTTAAATTAAAATTGATCCATGCTTTCATTGGCAGCAACGTCCCCCCAGCTCTGTCTAAATCAACAAGGCATGTTGGGGAAAAAGTAGCTGTCTGGAGCATGCAACATTCTGATCATTTTGTGCAGTTCCACTAAAATAGAGCTGGGTGTCCCTGTTCCAAAGATATTAAGTGTGATTACCATAATAGAGAACTGCTGATGAAACCATAAACACACAAATAGAAGCCAGTCACCTTTGCAGTCTCTCTTAAGACTAACTAGTTGGAGAAGATTACGCTCGGAGTTGGATGAGGAGGATAGAGAAAAACCAATCTCCCTTTGTGCAGTCGCACTGAAATGTAGAGACATTGCCCGTGTGACATTTTAGTACAACTGCACAAAACACTCTTAAGAAGAAGAAAAGTGATTTGTGCAGTTCACAAAAAGGTCACAATAGCAATGAGGTGAAATGGGTAGCCCTGTTTGCAAAAAAGAGGTAGAAAGGAAACAATTACTGGCCAATAACAGTTGATGACACATGCGACGACAAAAAAGAAGTGTATTCCTTGTCCTAAGGGAAGATAACAACACGGTTGTGTTTGTCTAAAACAGTGTGAGGACAAGATTGCAATATGGAAAGTATGCCGGACGAGCTACATTTTAGGCAAAGAAGTATGGGAGATCCACATGCAGCGACGTGGGAAGACAGGCAGTGGAGCAAGGCCAGAGGGGATACCTGGAGGTCGTCGGGATGTAACTAGGTGAGCGGCGACGGGCGGAATCTGCCCATACTGCGGCAGCGAGCAGGTGGCGTAGGACCTACCACGCCGGAGCTTGGTCAGAGAGAACGGCGTATACTGCAGATCGGGACGTGCTGCCTCGGCGCCGTCGAACGGAGAGACGATGCACGTCCTCCCTTTCCGCCGGTGGACGGGATGCGACCGGATCAGTGACCAACGATGAGAGAGAGAGAGGCCACCACAACCTTGCGTGAGATACTCTGAAGAGAGACAAACCAGGCAGGCAGGCTCCATTGTATATAGTGGAGCGGACTACCTTTTTCTCCATAAAAATTGTTTTATATTCTGTGTACGTGCCATTGAGCGATATAACTTTATATAAAAACAACGCACCGACGCATCAAGTCGAAATTTGTTTCATGCACGTGTGGTACACGACCTCCATAGGTAAACAACTGCTACACACGTTCAAATTAACACATGGGCTGCCATTTCATACAGAAATGGGCTACACCGTGTACCCGCGCGGGTGTGGCTGGGCATGAAGCGTGAGTACGTGCACGGTGCACCTGTTCTCTTCTTGTATACGTAGACCACCTACGTGGGGTTGTGTGAGAGAGATACAAACGTAGAGAGAGATAGTGTGTGGGTTCGTGAGAGTTTTTTTGGGGGGGTCAATCAAAAAATGTAACATATGGAATGTGTGTGAAATAGAGTCCTGGATATATCATATATATAGAGGGGGCGATCCACTAGAAGAGAGTGGAGGTATCATCGGCTTGAGGTGTCCATAGAATTGAAGAGAGGGATGATGTGTGTGTGTGTGCGCGCGCGATCGATCGATAAAGACTGCCATCGAATTTGTGTGTGCCCACATCAGAGATATAGAGTGGATGGCCTACTGGAATGTGAGAGGGGACAGGTGCAGTTTGTCTCTGTGGCATGGATACATACCTACAGCGCTCGACTATCGGTGTGTGGTGGGGGAGGGAGGCCTAGTTAACTATAGAGGTACAATGGCTGGTATATGTGTGGAGGAGGAGAGAGGCCTACCTCATGTATTAAGGGAGATCGATCTACCTCATGTATTAAGGGAGATCAATCGGCATCCATGCATATGTGTAGGAGAGGAATAAGGTCGGGAGAGAGACAGAGCTAGAGTGTTGGAGGGGGTGGTAGTGGAGTTGCTTCTAACAAATGGTGGGATAGGCTTGCTAGACAACCGGAGGGCGCGCCTGCAATATCAATAAGAGAGGGGATGGCTGCCTGTCTGTGCACGTGTGTGTGAGAGACGGGTCAGGAGACATGCACGAATGATGAGGGGGGATGATATGGCTGTGGTAAGCAGACGTAACTACAAAGGAAGATCAGTCGTCCTTTGTCAAAGAAAGGAGAGACATAACTTGTGAGGTACGTCGATCGATGGGGGGGGGAATAGTTAAATTCGACCTAGGTATATGTTGGGAGATCGATCGGTATACATGCATGTGTGTGTTAGAAGCAAATGAGGCATGGGGAGAAGGATAGAGAGAGGGATGCATCTAGGAGGTGGTGCGAGAGTCATACTATATCGAGGGGGAAGGAGTGTGCGAGTACGAGATCGATGAAAAGAGTGGTGGGAGTGAGGCATGGACGGTGATAAGAGAAGAGGGGAAGCTTGTGTTTGTGCTAGGCACACCTGGCTAGAGAGGCATATCGATCGATGTGTGCCGTAAAGAAGGAGTTGGGCCTACACACACCATGGGTGCACGACCTAAAGTGAAAAGACGAATTTGCGCGATGGAGCTAGAGAATGCTGAGGGAGGGTGAGAGGGATGCAGGCATGTGCATGCACGAGAGAAAGTTAGCGCTAGCTACAAAGATAAGAGGATTTTGTGGGTGTAAAAGACGAATAGAGATCATACTTCATTATAACAAGAGAATTCAGATATTTGAAGAATTTATCATAGTGTTTTAAACCGACGCATGTGTGAATATATATAATGGTGATACACATGGTGTGGTTATGAACATGTTATACTACATATAATATATTTTATCTCTACTCTTATAAAAAATGGAGTTCTTGATGATGGTGTGCCTACCATCCTGCAATATAGGCCGTCCAATTTATATCTGACGGATAGGAAGGAAACTATGGCAATTTTGAAAAAAAATATACCCACACCCCTCTCCATATTTGCGAATTAGGCCTCCCCTTGATCATGTTGATGTTCTGTGGAACGCATGGGCATGCACCTTGCTAGTACTACGTATAATATATATAATATTGATCATAATTTGGGATACTGTGTGGCTTTTGCAGCTCAGGTCTAAATACTTGTCATAATGTAGGGGGCGGGGCACTATACTATGTGTTATAAACACGGTGTACGTATGGAACATGGTTTAGATTATGAATATATAGTTAGTACATCAAATGTACTATTATTTGGAATCAACATCAAGTGTATTCAAAAAATAGAATTCGAGTTCATGTAGTACACATAGTTCATATCTATCTCTATAGTAATCATGTGGTGTGTTATTAAGGTAATACATGAATGATGGTTGAAGTTGGCAACAATTATGATTGTATATTCTTATTGAAATAGAGAAATGAATTCAAATTCAGTTCGAATTGCAGCGGTAGTATAGAAATTTGGAATGCACTAAAATGTTGGTATGAGTAGGTTACATGCACCATACAGCAAGCTGAAAAAATTAATTGGACATAGCATGGATTCATACTCCCTCCTTCTTCCATCTATATAGGGCGTAATGCGTTTTTTAAGACCGCCTTTGACTATTGACAAGATTAATAGTACATGGCATGCACAATGTGAAAATTATATCACTGAAAGAACCTTTCATATTCGAATTTACCGATGTGCTTTGTGTTAGTTGCATGTCATATATTATTGCTCTAATATTTGGTTAAAGTTAGCATCGAAAAACGCATTAGGCCCTATATAGATGGAAGGAGGGCGTAGCTTTGAATAGAATTTTTATAGTAAAACAGGGCAAGACTCTCTCTTTGTGTGGTGTGAATAGTTTTAGTTTTTCGTTTTCTTTTTGGTTGAGGGAAGTGCGAATTGATTTGGTACGTACAAGTATAATATTACACATTAGGATTGTCCCTAAAATTCAACCCGTGCCTTGTTATATCCCGAAAATTCAGATATCGTGCTCCAAAAATCGGCGCCTTCACAACCCGCGCCTTGCTATCTCGAAATTACAACGCGCGCGACAACTCCCTCCAGCTGCCAAATCCCGACACGCGAAATCCCCCTTCTAACCCTGAGTCGAAAGGGCCGCTAGTTCAAATCAGTGGGGGGTACTTTTGTAACACACCCTACATTTTGGACAAGCGCGTCCCTAAGTCATGGTTCACCCCCTCCCATCGCCTCCTTTTTGCCATTCGAAATCCCAGGCCGCCATAACCTCTCCGCTCCAACTGCAAAACCCCACCCTCCTCTGTCTGCCACGTCACCGCTACCCAGCCGGAGCCTCTTCCCCGACGATGTCGTCCACTACAACAGCTCGACGTCCCTCGTCCACCTCCCCGGATGAAGATCCGTCGTCCATCTCGTCGTCCCGCCGATTCAGCCACCCCGTCCTCCACCTCCAAGGAGCTGCTCCTACGATCGCCTCGTCTATCGCGGCTGCTCCATCCCCACAACGCCGCCTTAACCTGCTCCACCGGAACCACAGCATCCTCACCTACTCCTCGGACGAAGCCGAGGCCTACTCGGCGCCACCAAAGAGGTTGTACACTCATCGCATCGCACCTTCTCCTTAACTCGACCTCCCGGCGCCGACGGTGCTCCATCTCTCACCCCCATGGAGTGGCTACCTTGAAGCCGGTGCCGCGGGCGACATCTCCACGGCGGCTCGCCCCTAGTGCGAGGCCCCTTCGGTGGCGGTGGCCATACTAGCCGGATCTACTGCTGCTCCGGCTCTCGCTCGATCGCTCGCTCGCCCAGCTGCTGCTGCTCCGGCTCTCGCTCGCTCGCGCTACCGCTGCTGCTCTCCCCCTCGCTCGTGCTGCTGCTCTGCTCCAATTTAGCTACACTTCGATCGACTGAATCGACTTTTGGGTCAGTCGATTTTCAGGGGGTGGGGGGCTCACGGGAGTTAAGGAAGAACCACCCGCAGCAGGGACGGGGGCTCGCCAGAGAGGTACCCCACTATCTATCTTAGGGTTTAGGGTGGGGGCGGGGGGGCTAGAGGGCTAGCCGGGGCGGCGGTGGACCGGGGGTGGGGAGTTCTTTCAGGGCGGTGAGGCGGCGCTGGGGCCGACGGTGAGGCCAGTGGTGGCTGGCGGCTTAGGGGGTGCAGGTTGAAGATGAACTGCAGGCCCTCCGTAAACTATGTCAAGTGCCTCTCTGCTACCATTGCCTTCAGTTTTGACAGTAACATTCAGATTCCATAGTAAATTTCAGTTTCGACAGTTAAGTTCAGAGTCAACAGTTTTTACCTCATCTGTTGTAGTCAGGTGGTTTTTGGTGATGTAAATTTTACATCTATTTCACATCATCTATTGGAGATGATATTAGAATCCCACTTGAGATTGACGATGTCTGTCTTGTGCTGCTTCAGCCTTGACGTCTTGTTCACCTCTTGGACTCCAAGTCAGGTCCAAATTAATGTTCAAACTTGAGTTCTAAATTAGTTGTGGGCACATATCGAGGAACCAATGAATAGTATCTCTGTCTAATATCTGGTTCACCTAGGGTATGCCTATGTTGTTCATCTTGGGTGGGAAACAAATAGTAAAGCAATCATCATCTGTCTTTTTATTAAATTAAAGCAATCATCAGCTTGCTATCATTATTTTTGGATCCATCCACTGGTTGTTACCATCACTCTAAATTTCTGCATGCTCTCCTTACATAATCTCACCATATTTTTTTCATATGCATGTCAGATATTGTACACAGTCATGATGAACATGTAGAGAAAAAGAGAAGAGTTTTGCGCGGCAATACAATGGCATGCATACATCGCTCCATGGTGGGTTCAATGGAAAACCCTCCCCACCCCTCTCCAGATTGTAATCCAGAGGAAAATATCTGTTCTGAGGCGGATTCAGACGCCACTGACCACTCCTATTTACCCCCAAGGTGTTTGCTCTACCTTGGCATGATGATGTTAGTCATATCATGCATATGTTGCCTTGCAGTGCCTACTTTTGACATCATATATGTCATCTACTTAGTTTAGACATGCTCTGTAATGCCACCTGTTTAGTTTCTATATCATATATGGGAATTATGCAGTCTCATGTCTTTTAGCCAGCCATAATATATGTGAAATGTGAAATGCCATCTTGTTTAACCAGGCATCATATATTTGAATGATATCTTGCCTATCCTTTTCTTCATTACATTTCCATTTGTCGACAATGTTTGTACATTAAACTACTCTTCCTGTGAATCAACCATTTGGGTGGGAGATTGAAAATCTGGAGTGAAAACAAGGCCTTCGGAGCAGACAGTGCAACCTGTCGAAGCAGATCTCTTGTTGGGTCCCGATAGCTCCTCAGAGATGGATTCAGAGACAGGTGACCAGTCCTATTCCCCCACCGAGGTGTATGCTCTAACTTGTCACGGCTATACTGCTCATATCATGCATATGGTGTCTTGCATTGCATAGTTTAGAAATCATATACACAATATTCAACACCATGTTCTTAGTTCAGACATCATATCGAATGCCCTCCGTTTAGCATATAAATCACATATTTGAATTAAATGATGCGATCCTGATTACTTAGATAACATGTAGGTGAATTATGTCATGGGATCCTGTTTAGTTATTCATCATATCTTTGAATTATGTTATGCTATGCTATCCAATTTAGATAGACATCATATATGTGAAATTATGTCATGCTATCCGTTTTAGTTAAACAATATACATGTCAACTATTTCATGCCCTCTTTTCCATACTATCTATTGCATCTGTCTCTCATACAATGTCTATACATTCAACTATGTTTCCTGTTTATCAGCCATTTGAATTGGAGCAGGTGATGACAGTATCTAGCAGACTAAAAACATGGTCTTCAAATAAAACAGTGCTACCTCTTGGTGGATATAGCACCCCGGTTGTACATGCACGAGAACCATCCCTACCACACATAACCCAAACTCTCGCGGATTGTACCCCTACTGCGATGGACAGAGAACCAGCTTCACCCAATCTAACCCCAACCCCAGCAGATAGTAACCCAGTTCTTGTTGACACAACACCATCTCCACCACAGAGCTCCCAAACAAGAGCAGTTAGTAAGGCAGCTCTAGTGCCCAAAGGGCCAGTACTACCACGGCGAACCCCAACTCCACCAGTTAGTATGCCTATTCCTGTGGAGGAAGCACGACCAGCTAGTCGTAGTTTAGCATCTATCGCATTTGATGTTGTTAAATCGTATGTGTGTATCTTCCCATCTTGGAAATATTATACTGAAGATGAAGGAAAATGCTAGTTGCAGGTGTTTGTCCAGGAGTTATGTGTAAGTAATGTTATTCATGGCAATTACTTTGCTTTGTCCCATACATCCTACCTCCATGGTGGTTATAATACAGCAAATTTTCCCATTTTTCTCTATAGAGAAGAACCGATTTGGAAACTCAGGATGAGGTAACATGTGCTAATACCTCTGCTATCTTCAAGAATGCTTGGTGGCAGTATCAGAATTACCTGAAGAAAACGTACTTCACCGGCAAAGAAACTCATCAAATTCCCTTACATTCTCCTGAGACACATTTATTGGACGATGACTGGGAATGCCTTGTTCTATACTGGTCCCGAACCAAGAATGTGGTAAGGTCTATGAGCTCATTTTCTATTTTTAAGTACTATATTCTTGCGTCTTACTGTACTCTGTTCATGTAGAACAAGTGCCTAAACCTGAAGAACAACTGTTCTAATTTAAGATTCCATTGCTATCATAGTTCAAAAAAGCGCTAGGCGTTAATTGTGCGTTTTGCCATCGCCTTACGCTTTACTGACCAAAGCGCATGCTTATGCACAGTTATGCACAGATTAAGCGTAGTTATGCGAAATGTGTTTTGCCAACGCCTAGAGCCTAGGCACGCTTAAGCGCTCACTTAGGCGCGCCTTTTTTAACTATGATTGCTATCGTGCATACTGCTTTGCTCTTGTATCACTGTATTTACTCATACAAACTTATTTTTAAATTGAAGGATCCAATCGAAACTCCAATGGAACAGCAGGTATGTTCACGCATGTTTCTTTAACAGGTTTGCTCTTATCAATAGCTCTTTTGATTTCAATTTCAATTGTGTATACAGTTGACTTCTCATATCATGCACATTCCTAGCATCACAACAGAGCCAATAGTGTTGTTGTACATGTAGACCCATGGTACCCATCTGAAATCTTGTTGTGCCGTGTAGTTTCCCACGCTTTGTATTCTTTCACTGATGCTTTGTCTTGAACTGATATTATTTGAACCGTGTCTCTATTTTGATTTGGGAAGACAATTGAAGTGACCATAGGGCATAGATATATGTTTGCTTGATGCTTTTATTATGTACTAGTACTTGGCAATAGAAGACTTGGTGTTTAATCATGTCCACCTTACTGATGAACTGGTTCACCGAAATGAGTTTCATATACTAGTACATGCTAAACCTGTTATGTGTCTGCTTGTTTCTTCTTTTAGAATGCTGACAGAATATTGGGTAAGAGTGCCTTATTAAGCAATGGTAAAGGAAGTAATGCAGATAAGGTTCAGGTTAGTGACACATCCTTGTTGGTCTCCATCAAAGCTGATAAAACAGCTAAGGAAGACTATCTCGAAGACAGTGAGACAACCCCAAAGTCCTATCTTAGTTTAGTGTTCGAGTTACTAGCCACTACCGCTTGCACAAGCTATTCAAACTTACTGTCTGAATCAGTTCGGTTTCTTGAGTCTCAACTAAAAGCTGAAAGACATCGATCAGCTGTGCTGTGACAAGAAGCGGAAGGACTGCGGAAGTACCTGGACCATTCAGATGCATACTTTCTGGTGCAACAGCAAGCGTTGGAGGATTTTAGCGCCAAACAGAACAAAGCTAATAAGCTTGCTAAGCTTATTGCCAGCATGGTGGATACCCAAGATAACATTTCTTAAGCTCTTCTGAAGTTGTTTCAGTTATGCTCTTGTTTTGCTGCCGCGTTTATTTGCACTGGTGGCCAATTTTGATGGCCAGTGTATGTAATATGCTGCTTTGTTCCCTATATTTGCACTGGTGGCGAACTTTGATGCCCAGTGGATGTAATATGTGTAATAGCGGTAATAGGCTAGCATTAATTGCTTGCTTATTTATTTCCTTATTGTCTTGTTTAGTTGTTTGCTTGTAGTCACTGCAGTTCTTTTTCTGTGTTTTTCTAGTGGCCACAATAACCTATTTTTGGAAACTAGGCCAAAATAATCATGGCAACACACGGACTATTGTAACCATGGGCCTCATGCGGGCCGTATGATCCATGGGCCTTCTACGGGCCATAGGATCCAGTGGCCTTCTATACGGCCCGTACGTTCCATGGGCCTTCTATGGGCCATACGATCCATGGGCCTTCTACGGGACGTACGATCCATGGGCCTTCTACGGGGCGTATCATCATTTCACCAATCATGGGCTGTACTATTCGTGAACCATAACGGGCCGTCAATAGGCTGTATTTGATAACTCTATGAAAACAGCCCAACGGGTTTTTTTGACATGAAAATGGCCCAACGTATTAACGGGCCACAAACGGGCCGACTGTAACCACGGGTTGAATTTGGCCCACAAGCAGAAAATGACAGTAACGGGCCGTAAGTAACCGAATGCTGGAAATGAGCCCAAGAATAAAAGGGCCCTGAGAAGGCCAAAAGATAACCTGGGCTGGAAACGGCCCAATGGAATAATGGGCTGTTAATGGGTATGAAGTGATACACTATTCATTACGGGCCAGTTTCACCACGGGCCGTTAATGGGCCAAGAGTTACAAAGGGCCTCATATGGGCCGAAAGACGTCATGGGCCATACATGGGCCGGAAGTTAAAATGGGCTGGAATCATATTGGACGGCCCAGATGACGGTACTGGGCCTAATTCGGAGAGGTCGTAATGGGCCCTGGGTTAGCGGGTTGTAAATGGGCTACATGCGAACAAACCGTTAACAGGCTTTCCATGGGCCGGCCCACCACCTTTTGACCATGTCAAACGGGCCGGCCTTTTCACAGGAATGGGCCTCTCCTGGGGCCGTGCCACGTGTCGACGTATCATAGGTGCCTTGGGTCCAATGAGTGGATGACATCTATCCCAATGGTGAGACGACACGTGTTTCCTCCAGCCAATGATGATTTTACACGTGGAAAATCCCCATTGGTCAGGGCTGTTAACGGGTTATCGGATCCAAAACCGGACCCGATGGCTTAACAGCGTTCCGTTACGGTGGATGCCACGTGTCAGTCATCCTTGACGAAAGCACTTCTATGACGCGTGATTTATCGTCATGGAAGTGGACACTTCCGTGATGATAATTTTGGTAATGACATGGAACACTTCTACGACATCACAAGTATGACTATCTTGATTCTGTCATAAAATCGTCATGGATGTACATGCATGACAAAAAACGTGACCTACTGTGACACAGAAGTGTATTTTTTTTGTAGTGCATGGCGGATGATTGGGTCCCCAAGGACTCTTTTGCTCCTACTCGTCGCACTGTGATACGTCTCCAACGTATCTATAAGTTTTGATTTTTCCATGCTATTAAATTATCTGTTTTGGATGTTAAAGGGCTTTATTTTACACTATTATATTATTTTTGGGACTAACCTATTAACCGGAGGCCAAGCCCTATTGCTGTTTTTTGTCTATTTCAGTGTTTCGCAGAAAAGGAATATCAAACGGAATCCAAACGGAATGAAACCTTCGGGAGAGTTATTTTTGGAACAAACGTGATCCAGGGGACTTGGAGTGGACGTCAAGAAACAATCGAGGAGGCCACGAGGCAAGGGGCGCGCCTACCCCCTGGGCGCGCCCTCCACCCTCGTGGGCCCCTCGTTGCTCCACCGACCTACTTATTCCTCCTATATATATCCATATACCCCAAAAACATCCAGGAGCACCACGAAACCCTATTTCCACCGATGCAACCTTCTGTACCTAAGAGATCCCATCTTGGGGCCTTTTCCGGAGCTCCGCCGAAGGGGGCATTGATCACGACGGGCCTCTACATCAACTCCATGGCCCCTCTGATGATGTGTGAGTAGTTTACTTCAGACCTTCGGGTCCATAGCTAGTAGCTAGATGGCTTCTTCTCTCTCTTTGGATCTCAATACAAAGTTCTCCTTGATTCTCTTGGATATCTATTCGATGTAATCTTCTTTTGCGGTGTGTTTGTCGAGATCCGATGAATTGTGGGTTTATGATCAAGTCTATCTATGAACAATATTTGAATCTTCTCTGAATTCTTTTATGTATGATTGGTTTATCTTTGCAAGTCTCTTCGAATTATCAGTTTGGTTTGGCCTACTAGATTGATCTTTCTTGCAATGGGAGAAGTGCTTAGCTTTGGGTTCAATCTTGCGGTGCTCGATTCCAGTGACAGAAAGGGAAACGACACGTATTGTATTGTTGCCATCGAGGATAAAAAGATGGGGTTTATATCATATTGCATGAGTTTATCCATCTACATCATGTCATCTTTCTTAAAGCGTTACTCTGTTCTTATGAACTTAATACTCTAGATGCATGCCGGATAGCGGTCGATGTGTGGAGTAATAGTAGTAGATGCAGGCAGGAGTCGGTCTACTTGTCACGGACGTGATGCCTATATACATGATCATACCTAGATATTCTCATAATTATTCGCTTTTCTATCAATTTCTCGATAATAATTTGTTCACCCACCGTAATAATTATGTTATCTTGAGAGAAGCCACTATTGAAACCTATGACCCCCAGGACTATTCTCCATCATACAAGTTTCCAATCTATTTTATTTTGCAATCTTTACTTTCAATTTATATCATAGAAATACCAAAAATATTTATCTTATTATTATTATCTCTATCAGATCTCACTCTTCCAAGTGGCCGTGAAGGGATTAACAACCCCTTTATCGCGTTGGTTGTGAGGTTCTTATTTGTTTGTGTAGGTACGAGGTGACTCACGCGTGGTCTCCTACTGGATTGATACCTTGGTTCTCAAAAACTGAGGGAAATACTTACGCTGCTTTGCTGCATCACCCTTTCCTCTTCAAGGGAAAACCAACACAGTGCTCAAGAGGTAGCAAGAAGGATTTATGGCGTCGTTGTCGGGGAAATCTACGCCAAGTGAAGACATACCAAGTACCCATCACAACTCTTATCCTTCACATTACATTATTTGCCATTTGCCTCTCGTTTTCCTCTCCCCCACTTCACCCTTGCCATTTTATTCACCCTTCTTCTGTTCGTCTTTTCGTTTGCTTTGATGTCTTACTTGGCTCGTTTGCTCGTTGGTTGGAATAGTTGTTTATTTATTGCTAAACAGAGAATCTAAGATCTATGGATCCTCATCCGCTTGCTAATCTTTTTAAGAGATCCAATTATGAAGAACCAATTGCTAGTAAGTTTTGTGCACTAGATTATCTTTATGATGTTTTGCTTGAAATTCGTGAATCTCAAAATTGTGATGAAGTACTTTATGGAGTGATTCGCGATGGATCTTTGAATAGAAAGCATGATTGCAATGATGATATTATAAATTCTATTAATGTCAATTGTGCTTATAATATGCAAAACCCTAAGCTTGGGGATGCTAGTTTTGCTATGTCCTCTACTTGTTGCAATGAGCATGATTGGGGTATTCTTCTTTTGATCTTGAAAATTTATTTAAGCCCCATGATGAATATGAGATTGATAATAGTGTTTGCAATATTATTGAAAGTGGGTTTGGAAGAGTGTCAACTTTAGATCCCACATATTTGGAGAATGTTCAATCTTATGAATTTTTTGATAAAAGTGGGTTTGGAGAGGTCATGACTTTAGTTAATGTTAATCCCACTATTTTGGAAGAGTGTCAACTTTGCATGCATGTGGATCGTGTTGAAAATATTTTATGTGATAGCTATTTCATTGAATTTGCTTATGATCCCACATGTAATTATTATGAGATAGGAAAATATGATTGTAGAAATTTTCATGTTACTAAATTACCTCTCGTTATGTTGAGATTGCTATTGTTCCTTTCCGCTTCCTTGCATATGCTGGTTTTTGCTTGCTATGATAATTTGTTTGCCTTTAAGATGCCTATGCATAGGAAGTATGTTAGACTTAGATGTATTTTTCACGTGTTTCATGATGCTCTCTTTGTGCTTCAATTCTTGTCTTTCATGTGAGCATCATTAAAATTATCAATGCCTAGCTAAAAGGCTTTAAAGAAAAGTGCTTGTTGGGAGACAACCCAATATTTTTCCTTGCTGTTATTCAATAAATAATTTATCTAGCCTCTGTTTTGGTTGTGTTTTTTGTGTTTAATTAGTGTTTGTACCAAGTAGAACCGTTGGGAAGACTTGGGGAAAGTCTTTTTGATCTTGCTGTAAAAAACAGAAACTTTAGGCCTCACGAGAATTGCTGTCATTTTTTTACTGGAGAGTGCTATTTAGTTGGTTCTTTTTGCAGATGATTAATAGATAAATTACTCATGTCCAAAAATTTATTTTAGAATTTTTGGGGTTCCAGAAGTATTTGAAATCTACAGATTACTACAGACTGTTCAGTTTTTGACATATTCTGTTTTTCGAGTGTTGTTTGCTTATTTTGATGAATCTATGGCTAGTAATAGAGTTTATGGACCATATAAAAGTTGGAATACAGTAGGTTTAACACCAATGTAAATAAATAATGAGTTCATTACAGTACCTTGAAGTGGTGGTTTGTTCTCTTTTACTAATGGAGCTCACAAAAATTTTCTTTTAAGTTTTGTGTTGTGAAGTTTTCAAGTTTTGGGTAAAGATTTGATGGATTGCGGAACAAGGAGTGGCAAGAGCCTAAGCTTGGGGATTCCCAAGGCACCCCAAGGTAAAATCCAAGGACACCAAAAATCCTAAGCTTGGGGATGCCCCGGAAGGCATCCCCTCTTTTGTCTTCGTTCATCGGTAACTTTACTTGGACCTATATTTTTATTCACCACGTGATATGTGTTTTGCTTGGAACGCCTTGTATGATTTGAGTCTTTGATTTTTATTTTACCACAATCATACTTTATGTACACACCTTTTGAGAGAGACACACATGAATCGGAATTTATTATAATACTCTATGTGCTTCACTTATATCTTTTGAGCTATATAGTTTTTGCTCTAGTGCTTCACTTATATATTTTAGAGCACGGCGGTGGTTCTATTTTATAGAAATAATTGATCTCTCATTCTTAACTTATATTATTTTGAGAGTCCTTTAGAACAACATGGCAATTTTCTTGTAGGCATTATAAAAACTTTCATATAAGTGCATTGAATACTAAGAGAAGTTTGATACTTGATGATTGTTTTGAGATATGGAGATGGTGATATTAGAGTCATGCTAGTTGAGTAGTTGTGAATTTGAGAAATACTTGTGTTGAAGTTTGTGATTCCCGTAGCATGCACGTATGGTGAACCGTTATGTGATGAAGTCGGAGCATGATTTATTTATTGATTGCCTTCCTTATGAGTGGCGGTCGGGGACGAGCGATGGTCTTTTCCTACCAATCTATCCCCCTAGGAGCATGCGCGTAGTACTTTGTTTCGATAACTAGTAGATTTTTGCAATAAGTATGTGAGTTCTTTATGACTACTGTTAAGTCCATGGATTATACGCACCCTCAGCCTTCCACCATTGCTAGCCTCTCTATTACCGTGCACCTTTCGTCGGTATCATACACCCACCATATACCTTCCTCAAAACATCCACCATACCTACCTATTATGGCATTTCCATAGCCATTCCGAGATATATTGCCATGCAACTTTCCACCGTTCCGTTTGTTATGACACGCTTCATCATTGTCATATTGCCATGCATGATCATGTAGTTGACATCGTATTTGTGGCAAAGCCACCGTTCATAATTTTTTCATACATGTCACTCTTGATTAATTCCATATCTCGGTACACCACCGGAGGCATTCACATAGAGTCATATTTTGTTCTAAGTATTGAGTTGTAATTCTTGAGTTGTAAGTAAAAAGAAGTGTGATGATCATCATTATTAGAGCATTGTCCCAGTGAGGAAAGGATGATGGAGACTATGATTCCCCCACAAGTCGGGATGAGACTCCGGATGAAAAAAAAGAGGCCAAAAGAAAAAAGGCCCAAATAAAAATAAAAAATGAGAGAAAAAGAGAGAAGGGACAGTGTTACTATCCTTTTTCCACACTTGTGCTTCAAAGTAGCACCATGATCTTCATGATAGAGAGTCTCCTATGTTGTTACTTTCGTAAACTAGTGGGAATTTTACATTATAGAACTTGGCTTGTATATTCCAATTATACCTGGCCAAACCTCGGGCCGGGCCGGGCTTCGGGCCGGGCCTAGCCAAGCCCGAGCCAAAAAACCTGGGCCCGAGCCCGTCCCGGCCCGGCCATCGGGCCTAGTTTTTGGGCCCAAGCCTGGCCCGAACATGCAAAAGCCCGCCGGGCCTCGGGCCTCGGGCCGGGCCCCTTCAGAAAACGGCAAAAATGACGGGCCCGGGCCCGGCCCGGCCAGGCCACCGGGCTCAAAATCTAGGCCTGAGCCCGGCCCGGGAGCAGCGTCGAGCCGGGCCGGGTCGGGCTTTTTCGGGCCGGGCCGGACGGGCCGGGCTGCCCATGGCCAGGTCTAATTCCAATGATGGGCTTCCTCAAATTGCCCTAGGTCTTCGTGAGCAAGCAAGTTGGATGCACACCCACTCAGTTTCTTTTGTTGAGCTTTCATACACTTATAGCTCTAGTGAATCCGTTGCATGGCAATCCCTACTCACTCACATTGATATCTATTAATGGGCATCTAAATAGCCTGTTGATACGCCTAGTTGATGTGAGACTATCTTCTCATTTTTGTCTTCTCCACAACCACCATTCTATTCCACCTATAGTGCTATGTCCATGGCTCACGCTCATGTATTGCGTGAAAGTTGAAAAGGTTTGAGAACATCAAAAGTATGAAACAATTGCTTGGCTTGTCATCGGGGTTGTGCATGATTTAATATTTTGTGTGATGAAGATAGAGCATAGCCAGACTATATGATTTTGTAGGGATAACTTTATTTAGCCATGTTATTTTGAGAAGACATGATTTCTTAGTTAGTATGCTTGAAGTATTATTATTTCTATGTCAATATTAAACTTTTACCTTGAATCTTTTGGATCTGAACATTCATGCCACAATAAAGAAAAATTACATTGAGAAATATGTTAGGAAGCATTCCACATCAAAAATTCTGTTTTTATCATTTACCTACTCGAGGACGAGCATGAATTAAGCTTGGGGATGGTTGATACGTCTCCAACGTATCTATAATTTTTGATAGTTCCATGCTATTATATTATCTATTTTGGATGTTAAAGGGCTTTATTTTAAACTTTTATATTATTTTTGTGACTAACCTATTAACCGGAGGCCCAGCCCAAATTGTTGTTTTTTTGCCTATTTCAGTGTTCCGCAGAAAAGGAATATCAAACGGAATCCAAACGGAATGAAACCTTCGGGAGAGTTATTTTTGGAACAAACGTGATCTAGGGGACTTGGAGTGGATGTCAAGAAACAATCGAGGAGGCCACAAGGCAGGGGGCGCGCCTACCCCCGTGGGCGCGCCCTCCACCCTCATGGGCCCCTCGTTGCTCCACCGACCTACTTCTTCCTCCTATATATATCCATACACCCCGAAAACATCCAGGAGCACCACGAAACCCTATTTCCACTGCCGCAACCTTCTGTACCCAAGAGATCCCATCTTGGGGCCTTTTCCGGAGCTCCGCTGGCGGGGGCATTGATCATGGAGGGCCTCTACATCAACTCCATGGCCCCTCCGATGATGTGTGAGTAGTTTACTTCAGACCTTCGGGTCCATAGCTAGTAGCTATATGGCTTCTTCTCTCTCTTTGGATCTCAGTACAAAGTTCTCCTCGATTCTCTTGGAGATCTATTCGATGTAATCTTCTTTTGCGGTGTGTTTGTCGGGATCCGATGAATTGTGGGTTTATGATCAAGTCTATCTATGAACAATATTTGAATCTTCTCTGAATTCTTTTATGTATGATTGGTTTATCTTTGCAGGTCTCTTCGAATTATCAGTTTGGTTTGGCCTACTAGATTGATCTTTCTTGAAATGGGAGAAGTGCTTAGCTTTGGGTTCAATCTTGCGGTGCTCGATCCCAGTGACAGAAAGGGAAACGACACGTATTGTATTGTTGCCATCGAGGATAAAAAGATGGGGTTTATATCATATTGCATGAGTTTATCCCTCTACATCATGTCATCTTGCTTAAAGCGTTACTCTATTCTTATGAACTTAATACTCTAGATGCATACTGGATAGCGGTCGATGTGTGGATTAATAGTAGTAGATGCAGGCATGTAACATCCCAAATTTTCAATTTGGAATGTTATACATTAGGTCATCATGCATATCATATTTTATTTTGCTTTTGGTTTTGATCTTATAAAATCTTAAGCAACTCAAGGACCCACGGAGAGAGTTGGGGATTTCGTTATTTACATATTTGAGTTTTCTCAAATTATGTAAACAGGATCATTTGATTTTATTTATTTTATCATCAATTATTTCTATTACAAAAATATGAGAGAGGGAATAAAATGACTTTCCCAAAATATAGAAATATTGAGGATTTAATAAAAAAATCAAATAAGATTTATTTTGGAGTTTTTCGATACTTTTAATTGAATTTAGGAAAAATGCGCGTTTTTCAAATTTGTAGTTTGGGCCCAGATAAATGTTCACTTTATCGGGCTTGATTTTAGAAACCCGGGAAAATTTATTTCGTGATTTTTGGAGTCCGTTTAGTATTTCTTTTTATTTTTCTTCCGAGCGTAATTATTTTAAAAAAACGAAACCGACTATGGGCCATACCCAAGCGGGACTCCGCCCGGGGGCGCCTTTATATAGCGAAGCGCCCGAGCCCCAGGCCCATAGCCGCGCCTGCGCCGAAACCCTAGCCCATAGCCGCCGCCGCCGCCGTCGCCGGACCCGCCGCCGAGTCGCCGGAGTTGCACGCCGCCCGAGGTTCGCCGCTGCCTCGACTTCCGTGCCGTTTAAAAAAATTCTGTTCGTCGTTTTTCTTTTTCGTCGGATTTTCCGTGGTTATTTTCTGATCGTGATCTCTGATCCGATTTTCGTTTTAGTATAACTTTTCGCTCGTTTATCGGAATCAGGCGATTCAAGCGCCTGGAGTTTCGTCTCAAAACCCTCTTTCTGAATAATCAACTTAAACATGTTTTTGCTACTGTAAAATTTGCCCTAGATCCAGATTACTAGAACGAAGTACTAGAACGAAGTTGTTTTCTTTCGCCGTTTGACTTCTTTTGCTTCGTTCGATTTGATTCTTTTTGCAAACCAGGGTCTAAGTTGAACTTTCTGGTTAGATCTTCTATTTGAGTTTACCTGTGCATTAGATGAGTACTTATTGCTCTTTGTGTGCGATAGAATACCCGGAGTGGCGCCGCCTGTTTACTTTTGAATCTCTAGGTTTCGCGGATCATCAAGCAAGCAAGTAACACTTTGATCATACCTTTTCTACAACCCTTTTATTGCATTAGATCAATCCTCACAACATGCATGATAGGATCTAATTAAATTGGGATGGGAAGTAGATGAGGTAGTACCTATTACTGTTTTATTATCAAACCTTTGGAGTTACTCTACGTTGCTTAGGCCATGGCTATGCTAGTAGACGTGGATTGGGTGAGTGATAATCCATGACAGATGTGAGATTGTTAATTAATGGTTTATCTAAGGTGGCAACCTAACACACATCTGGGTGGATTGAGGGCACCTGGGTATTCCAGGACTTGCCTGTTTTTCTTTTGGACCGCCACCAGGCTCAAAGGGATCATGAGATTATTCATACTAGAAACTTCCGTGTGCAGCCCCACAAGCCATTATGGCTCTGGCATAGTTGAGTAAGTCGTGCGAACTCTTACAGGGTAGACTAGCACATGTAGGGGAAAGTAGGTGTACCGGTCTATCCATCGTAAGGTGCTAGCGCTTCTGAAAGACTGTGTCTCGGTCATCCGTTTCTCAAACACCATGTAGTGCGAGAAATCCAACGGAGGCGATCGAGTCTTGTGGGGAAAAGTGGCAAACCTCTGCAGAGTGTATAAACTAATCATGATTAGCCGTGTCCCCGGTTATGGACATCTTGAGTATCTAGTACCTGGATTATCAAGTGAATCTCAACATGTTACTCTAAAGTTAATTTTGTTGGGTTTTAATGATGTTACTTAATTGGGATTGAGAATGCTGTCAACCATTCTCAATGTTTAACAACCACCATGATAGTAATAAATTTTATTCCCTTGAAGTAGGGAAAAATTGGCTTTACGCAAAAACTGTAACCATAGAGCTTTCCACCAGCAAATATGCATATAGTATAGTGTGTTGCATTCCCATTACTCTCTATGTGTACCTTGCCTAAGCATATTCCATGTGCTTATTCCATGTGCTGACCCGTTTTCGGGCTGCAACGTTAATGTTGCAGACTTTTCAGACGACGATTAAGGAGTTTTAGGTCATGGTTCTATACTCAGTGATGCCGTTGGAGTTGATGGACTCACTTATCTTCCAAGCCTTCCGCTGTTATCGTTATTAGATGGCCTTAAGCCATATTTATTGTAATAAGTTCTCTTTTGAGACACTCGATGTAATAAGTGTGTGATTGCTACTTTGCTATAAATCCTTCGAGTACTGTGTGGTGTCAGCATTACTGATCCAGGGATGACACCGGAGCATGGAGATCAGACTGTTTGAGGTATGGTCGCTACAGAGATGGTATCAGAGCACACGCTGACTGTAGGACACGACCACTAAGCTAAAGACCTAGATCACTACTCACTCTCTTCTCTTCTGACCTATCATCTTTTCTACTCTTTAGGATGGCAGATGCAAGGAACAAGTTCACCCAACCAGATGAAGATACACCCTTTGGACGCCACTTGAAGGAAGTCACTAGATACCTGAACATAGGAGTACCAAGCTTCACGGGAACCTACAACGCCACTTTACCTGAAGAAGAGCGCTGGATGATTCAAATTCAAATTCCAGGAAGGACGTTCATGCCAGTCACTGAGCCCATAGAGTTTTCTTTTGATGCACCAACTTGGAGTCTAGGAAAGAGTATGGCAGCTCACATCGCCATGGGACGCATTGGAGAAGTCTACCGCAAGGATCTCAAGGATACTATCTACCAGATTTGTGGGCGCCGAGATGAATACTGGGAGATGATCAGCACCAGGAAAGATAGATCAATTGCCGCTTTTATTCAGGAGTTAAATCAGCACATTCGACGACAGGAGAATCAGATGTGCGCCGACATGATAGATCTGAAGAAGGCTAAGACTAGAATCAAGGAACTGGAGGAAGAACTCAAGGTTACACGTGAAGATTATGAAGAAGAAATTGAAGTATTGGTGGAGAAGAATGACGATCTGATCAAGAAGATTGGCATATTTATGGGAGGCCCGACACCAGTAGATGAAGACGAAGAACCCAAGGAGATTAGCCCGGAAGACTACATCATCATCGACGGCACCGACTCGGAAGCAGATAGTAGCGATGATGACTATGTTGATGAAGCAGGAGCAGATATCATGGAGTCTACAACCGTAGAATATTTCTAGTAGACCACCTCATCAGTAGTAGTAGTCCACCATGTAAATATAGTAGTCCGAGCACTCTTGCGATAGCTAGATCAATTGTATGCCTTTGTTTGATTGAATGAAGTGAATTGTTTGCTTTTGCCTCATGTGCATATGGGTAGTGTTTTCTCTTTAGACCCCCTCTATTCTTATATCTCATCTTTTCTAAACCCTCGGATGCCTCCGAGACGTGACCCCGGATTTGCCTTTCCGCCGGAGCTCACCCAGTTGATCCAGCAGCAGAACACCTTGATGCAGTTGCTAGTTCAGAATTAGAATCAGGGGAACAACAACAACAACCCACCACCACCACCACCTGTTGACCACTTAGCCCGTTTTCTTAGGCTGAATCCGCCGGTGTTTTCCAGTAGCACCGAGCCGATAGTAGCAGATGATTGGCTCCGCAAGACAGCTAGGGAGTTGACCACAGCAGGATGCACAGATGCGGAGAAGGTGAAGTTTGCCGCACATCAGTTAGAAGGACCCGCAGCATCCTGGTGGGAGAATTTCACAGCCACCTTCCCAGTCGACACTGTCACATGGGATCAGTTTCAGTAGGCTTTTCGTACTGCCCATGTTTCAGCAGGAGCAATGGCCATGAAGAAGCGTGAGTTTCGTAACTTGCGCCAAGGAGGACGGACAGTTGGCCAATATGTGGAGGAGTTTAGTAAGCTAGCACGTTATGCCCCAGACGACGTTGCTACGGATGCAGCTAATCAGGAGAAGTTCCTGGAAGGACTGAATGATGAGTTGAGTATGCAGTTGATGGTAGCCACCTTCAACAACTACCAGGAGTTGGTAGACCGTGCTCTTATGATTGAAGGGAAGCAGCAGCAAATTGAGAACCGCAAGAGGAAGTATGGACAAGGAAAGTATAATTCAGGAGCTCAGCAGAAGCCACGTTTTGCCCCTAGACCGGGAGGACATTTTCAGCATACCCATGGAGTAGGTAGCTCGCATAATCACAATGGCACTAGGAATGGTAATGGGAATGGAGGAAACAATGGCCAGAACCGCAGCACCCCATCAACCCCAGCCAAGAGAGATCTGAGTCAAGTCACCTGTTTCAAGTGTTCCAAAACCGGACATTATGCCAATGAATGCCCTGAAGGCCAAAACGGCAATGGAAGCTCTGGAAAGAAGCCGAACCCTTTCAACAGGGGCAGGTGAACCACGTTAATGTGGAGGAGGTTGAAGCTCAGCCCGATGCAGTAATAGGTAAGTTTTTGGTTAAGACATTTACTGCACTCGTTCTTTTTGATACTGGTGCATCACATTCATACATATCAAGGGGATTTGTGGAAAAGTATAGCCTACCCACTAGGGTTCTCAAAACACCTATGCTAGTAAGCTCACCAGGAGCAGAGTACATGGCCAGTCAAGGATGTTTTCAAGTGCCATTAGGTATAGGAAGGCATGTTTTCCCAACGGATTTAATTATTTTGGAATCCCAAGGTCTGGATGTGATTC
The DNA here is from genome assembly GCF_003073215.2 of Triticum urartu. NCBI lineage: Eukaryota > Viridiplantae > Streptophyta > Magnoliopsida > Poales > Poaceae > Triticum > Triticum urartu. Next base: position 293,738,255 of record NC_053027.1, read on the forward strand.
TTGGTATGGATTGGCTGTCGATGTATGGAGGAAACATCGATTGCGCCAGTAAGACAATTTTGCTCACAACGCCAGAAGGAAGAAGGATCAAGTATGTATCCCGACATGCGCCAAACAGGACACAAGTAAATTCCTTATCAGGAGTTGTGCAGGAGGAAGTACCAGTGGTAAAGGATTTTCCTGACGTATTTCCCGAAGAGTTGCCAGGCATGCCACCGGATAGAGATATTGAGTTTTTGATTGAACTTTTGCCAGGCACTGGGCCAATATCGAAGTGACCATATAGGATGCCCGCAGAAGATTTGGTGGAAATTAAGAAGCAGATTAAGGAGTTACTGGATAAAGGTTACATTCGCCCAAGTTCTTCACCTTGGGGATCACCAGTACTTCTAGTAGAGAAGAAGGATGGATCATTAAGGATGGTTGTTGACTATCGAGGATTGAATGAAGTAACAATCAAGAACAAGTACCCGCTACCAATGATCAATGATCTGTTTGATCGATTGCAAGGAGCTAAAGTGTTTTCCAAGATCGATTTGCGATCAGGGTACCATCAGTTGAAGATTCGAGAGCAGGACATACCTAAGACAGCTTTTACCACCAGGTATGGGCTGTATGAGTATACCGTTATGTCATTTGGTCTGACTAACGCGCCTGCCTATTTTATGAACATGATGAACAAAGTGTTTATGGAGTTTTTGGATAAGTTTGTCGTAGTGTTCATTGATGATATCCTGGTTTATTCAAAGAATGAAGAGGAACATAAGGAGCATTTGCGTTTGGCACTTGGAAAGCTCAGGGAACACCAATTATATGCCAAGTTCAGCAAATGTGAGTTTTAGTTGAAGGAAGTAGGATTCCTCGGACACGTTATATCCGGAGAAGGTATAGCAGTAGATCCCGCTAAAGTTGAAACCGTGACCAAGTGGGAAGCCCCAACAACAGTTGGAGAGATCCGTAGTTTTCTTGGACTCACAGGATACTACCGGAGGTTTATTGAGAATTTCTCAAAGATTGCGAAGCCTATGACGGAGTTGCTGAAGAAGGATACTAAGTTCAAATGGACTGAGGAGTGTGAGGCTAGTTTCCAGGAGTTGAAGAAACGCTTCGTTACCTCACCAGTGTTGATTTTGCCAGATCAAACCAAGGATTATGAGGTGTATTGCGACGCTTCACATCGAGGACTTGGAGCAGTGCTTATGCAGGAAGGGAGAGTTGTTTCATATGCTTCACGACAACTGAAGCCTCACGAATTGAATTATGCCACGCATGATTTGGAGTTAGAAGCCGTAGTGCATGCATTGAAGACATGGAGACATTTCCTCATCGGAAACCATTGTGAGGTGTACACGGATTACAAGAGTTTGAAGTACATTTTCACGCAGAAGGAGTTGAACCTCAGACAAAGGAGATGGTTGGAGCTCATCAAGGATTATGATATGAGATTGCATTATCATCCCGGGAAGGCTAATGTAGTAGCTAATGCATTAAGCCGCAAGAGCCATGTCAATATGTTAATGACGGGAGAAATACCCAAGGAGTTAGCAGAAAATCTTTGTGAACTATGTGTGGAAATAGTTTCGAGAGGCTATGTAGCAGCACTAGAGATTCAGTCAACTTTGATGGATAGAATCAGAGAAGCTCAGAAAACTGACAAAGAGATTGCCGCTATAAAGGAGAAACTGAGCAAAGGAAAAGCTAAAGGATTTCGTGAGGATGAGCACAACACCCTATGGTTTGAAGACCGTGTTTATGTACCCAATGACCCGGAGATCAGAAAGTTGATTCTGCAAGAGGCACATGATTCACCGTATTCGATTCACCCAGGAAATACCAAGATGTATTTGGATTTGAAGGATATTTTCTGGTGGACCGGAATGAAGAAGGATATTCGGAGTATGTAGCAGTTTGTGACGTATGTCAGAGAGTAAAGGCAGAGTATCAGAAGCCAGCAGGATTGTTGCAACCATTGCCGATACCCGAATGGAAGTGGGATAAGCTAGGCATGGATTTTATCACGGGGTTACCAAGGACTCGTTCAGGCTATGACTCGATTTGGGTTGTAGTTGATCGATTGACAAAGTTAGCACATTTCATCCCAGTAAAGACCACTTACACCAGTGCTAAGTTGGCAAAGATATACATGACCAGGATCGTATGTTTGCATGGAGTTCCGAGGAGCATCGTATCAGATAGAGGAACCCAGTTTACCTCAAAGTTCTGGAAGCAGTTGCATGAGACTTTGGGTACTAGGCTAGAATTTAGTACAGCTTTTCATCCGCAGACAGATGGACAGACCGAGAGAGTCAATCAGATTTTGGAGGATATGCTGAGAGCTTGTGCGCTAGATTATGGATCTAGTTGGGACGATAATTTGCCATATGCAGAGTTCTCTTACAACAACAGTTACCAAACCAGTTTGAAGATGGCACCTTTCGAAGCTCTGTACGGAAGGAGGTGCAGGACACCGTTGTCATGGGACGAAGTTGGAGACCGCCAGTTGTTTGGACCAGATCTGATTAAAGAGTCTGAACAGAAGGTGAAGTTGATTCGCGATAGGCTCAAGGTAGCCCAGTCCAGGCAGAAGAGCTACGTAGATTCTAAACGCAAAGAGACAGTTTACGAAGTCGGAGACAGAGCTTATCTTTGAGTATCCCCACTTCGAGGGATTAAGCGCTTTGGAGTTAAGGGGAAGTTAGCGCCACGATTTGTAGGACCATATCGAGTTTTGGGGCGTATGGGAGAAGTGGCCTACAAGTTGGAATTGCCAGAAGGATTGACAGGAGTTCATGATGTGTTCCATGTTTCTCAGTTGAAAAAGTGTCACGCGGAGATGGCTGACATACCTTTGAGAGACATAGTGCCATTGGAAGCAATTCAGTTGGATAACAATTTGACCTATGAGGAGAAACCAGTCAAGATTCTTGAGTTTGCCAGCCGAGTTACTCGCAGCAAGGTTATCAAGTTTTGCAAAGTTCAGTGGAGCCACCACACGGAGGATGAAGCCACCTGGGAGCGAGAGGAAGATTTGCTCAAAGACCACCCTCACCTATTTTCTAGCCAACCCGAATCTCGAGGGCGAGATTCATCTTAAGGGGGGTAGGTTTGTAACATCCCAAATTTTCAATTTGGAATGTTATACATTAGGTCATCATGCATATCATATTTTATTTTGCTTTTGGTTTTGATCCTAGAAAATCCTAAGCAACTCAAGGACCCACGGAGAGAGTTGGGGATTTCGTTATTTACATATTTGAGTTTTCTCAAATTATGTAAACAGGATCATTTGATTTTATTTATTTTATCATCAATTATTTCTATTACAAAAATATGAGAGAGGGAATAAAATGAATTTCCCAAAATATAGAAATATTGAGGATTTAATAAAAAATCAAATAAGATTTATTTCGGAGTTTTTTGGTATTTTTAATTGAATTTAGGAAAAATGCGCGTTTTTCAAAGTTGTAGTTTGGGCCCATATAAATGTTCACTTTATCGGGCTTGATTTTATAAACCCGGGAAAATTTATTTCGTGATTTTTGGAGTCCGTTTAGTATTTCTTTTTATTTTTCTTCCGAGCGTAATTATTTAAAAAAACGAAACCGACTATGGGCCGTACCCGAGCGGGACTCCTCCTGGGGGCGCCTTTATATAGAGAAGCGCCCGAGCCCCAGGCCCATAGCCACGCCTGCGCCGAAACCCTAGCCCATAGCCGCCGCCGCCGTCGCCGGACCCGCCGCCGACTCGCCGGAGTTGCACGCCGCCCGAGGTTCACCGCCGCCTCGACTTCCGTGCCGTTTAAAAAAAATCTGTTCATCGTTTTTCTTTTTCGTCGGATTTTCTGCGGTTATTTTCTGATCGCGATCTCTGATCCGATTTTCGTTTTAGTATAACTTTTCGCTCGTTTATCGGAATGAGGCGATTCAAGCGTCTGGAGTTTCGTCTCGAAACCCTCTTTCCGAATAATCAACTTAAACATGTTTTTGCTACTGTAAAATTTTCCCTAGATACAGATTACTAGAACGAAGTTGTTTTCTTTCGCCGTTTGACTTCTTTTGCTTCGTTCGATTTGATTCTTTTTGCAAACCAGGGTTCTTAAGTTGAACTTTCTGGTTAGATCTTCTATTTGAGTTTTACCTGTGCATTAGATGAGTACTTGTTGTATGATTGTTGTTTGTCTGCGATAGAATACCCGGAGTGCGCCGCCTGTTACTTCGAATCTCTAGGTTTCGCGGATCATCAGCAAGGCAAGTAACACTTTGATCATACCTTTTCTACAACCCAGTTTTATTGCATTAGATCCATCCTCACACATTGCATGATTAGGATCTAATTAAATTGTGGGATGGGAAGTAGATGAGGTAGTACCTATTACCTGTTTATTATCAAACCTATGGGAGTTACTTCTGCGTTTGCTTTAGGCCATGCTATGCTAGTAGACGTGGATTGGGTGAGTGATATCCATGACAGATCTGAGATTGTTAATTAATGGTTTATCTAAGGTGGCAACCTAACACACATCTGGGTGGATTGAGGCACCTGGGTATTCCAGGACTTGCCTGTTTTTATTTTGGACCGCCACCCAGGCTCAAAGGGATCATGATATTATTCATACTAGAAACTTCGTGTGCAGCCACAAGTCATTATGGGCTCTGGCATAGTTGAGTAAGTCATGCGAACTCTTACAGGGTAGACTAGTAGATGTAGGGGAAAGTAGGTGTACCGGTCTATCCATCGTAAGGTGCTAGCGCTTCTGAAAGACTGTGTCTCGGTCATCCGTTTCTCAAACACCATGTAGTGCGAGAAATCCAACGGAGGCGATCGAGTCTTGTGGGGAAAAGTGCGCAAACCTCTGCAGAGTGTATAAACTAATCATGATTAGCCGTGTCCCCGGTTATGGACATCTTGAGTATCTAGTACCTGGATTATCAAGTGAATCTCAACATGTTACTCTAAAGTAAATTTTGTTGGGTTTAATGATGTTACTTTAATTGGGATTGAGAATGCTGTCAACCATTCTCAATGTTTAACAACCACCATGATAGTAATTAATTTTATTCCTTTGAAGTAGGGAAAAATTGGCTTTACGCAAAAACTGTAACCATAGAGCTTTCCACCAGCCAAATATGCATATAGTATAGCTGTTGCATTCCATTACTCTCTATGTGTTACCTTGCCAGCATATTCCATGTGCTGACCCGTTTTCGGGCTGCAACGTTAATGTTGCGGACTTTTCAGACGACGATTAAGGAGTTTTAGGTCGTGGTTCTATACTCAGTGATGCCGTTGGAGTTGATGGACTCACTTATCTTCCAAGCCTTCCGCTGTTATCGTTATTAGATGGCCTTAAGCCATATTTATTGTAATATGTTCTCTTTTGAGACACTCGATGTAATAAGTGTGTGATTGCTACTCTGCTATAAATCCTTCGAGTACTGTGTGGTGTCGGCATTACTGATCCAGGGATGACACCGGAGCACAGAGATCAGACTGTTTGAGGTCTGGTCGCTACAAGGCAGGAGTCGGTCTACTTGTCACGGACATGATGCCTATATACATGATCATACCTAGATATTCTCATAATTATTCGCTTTTCTATCAATTGCTCGACAGTAATTTGTTCACCCACTGTAATACTTGTGCTATCTTGAGAGAAGCCACTAGTGAAACCTGTGGCCCCCGGGTCTATTATCCATCATACAAGTTTCCAATCTATTTTATTTTGCAATCTTTACTTTCAGTCTATATCATAAAAATACCAAAAAATATTTATCTTATTATTATTATCTCTATCAGATCTCACTCTTGCAAGTGGCTGTGAAGGGATTGACAACCCCTTTATCGCGTTGGTTGCGAGGTTCTTATTTGTTTGTGTAGGTACGAGGTGACGCGCGCGTGGTCTCCTACTGGATTGATACCTTGGTTCTCAAAAACTGAGGGAAATACGTATGCTGCTTTGCTACATCACCCTTTCCTCTTCAAGGGAAAACCAACGCAGTGCTCAAGAGGTAGCACACTGCAGCGAGTGTTCCTCCTACTTCTCATTCTACTACTTCTAGATCTGCATCCTTTGGGCGCATTGCTCGCTTTCTTGGGAAGGCTCACTCTGCCATGATGAAGGTGTTTACCTTTCATTGCTCCAAAAATCACGACATTGTCACTCGCATGGTCACTTCCAAGAATGCTATAAAGGCTCGTCTGAGAGACTCCGGAGTTTACGATGTGAGTGATGATGAACGTCTCCCTGACGAACCACCTTCTGACTTTGGTTTTTCCTTGGGTCCTGAGTGGGCTGACTTCTTTGACGAGGCTGGTGGCTGTGGTGCTCATGATGATGATGATGATGATGATGATGATGATGATGATGATGATGATGATGATGATGATGATGATGATGATGATGGTGATGATGTTGATGATGATGATGATGATGATGATCTTTGATGATGTTATGACCCCTTTTGGGTATTTGATGCCAAGGGGGAGTAGGCACTTATTTATGTGATGCTATGATATTAGCTTGTATCGAACTCATGTTATGAGTTTTATCGATCTATGCTATGAATGATGAACCTATATGGAGCCTATTCTGAGTTTATGTTGTCTTGAATATCTTGTGTATGAGATTTCGTTATGTTGGTACCATATTGAGGGGGAGCTCTCTTCATGCTTACTCTTTATTTATTGCACATGTTTAGGGGGAGCTCCATAGCAAATCTTTCAAAATTCAAAGTTCTTTTTAAGTGCATGTATGTTGTCATCAACTACCAAAAAGGAGGAGACTCAAAGTGCAATCATGCACTTAATCATATTTTGATGTTGATGACAACATGCATGTTGGGACTAATCATGTTTATCAAGTATATCTCAGGATTATGTCGAAAGGTCTGTGTGTGGATCATGACTACGGACATAAACATATATACATATATCACTCAAGAGCAGAGACACAAGACAAACACATAAAGCTTCGGCTCCTTTTTCGGTTTGTTCTTGAGTATAGGGATCCCGCACTATTAAGAGGGGATCGTTGGATTTCGTGAAAGAACTTGCTCAAACACACAAAATTCCTGCACATATCATCTCAAAATTCTTCCTCTAAACCTATGCACAAATATTGGTTGATTCTAAGATTATGGGTTCAACTATCACGGACGACCGAAAGTCTACGGACGTCCAGCCTCTCTCAGCCAACCGGGCTTTCGGCTCTCCCCGGTTGTCCGGTGCATCTCCACAGAACAAATATTAGCGGAAGTCCGATCCCACCGGACGTCCGGCCACCGGACGTCCGCTCACCTCTGGATATCCGGTGCACTTCAACAAAATGTTTATTAGCGGATTTCCGACCACACCGGACGTTCGGACTCCGGACGACCGGCGCCTTCTGGACGTCCGCTGACTGTGATAGTCATACCTCGTCTGTGCCCCTGGGAGATGTTCCAACGACCGGACGACCGGTGGCCCTGCCAGACGTCCGGTCCAATCTGAGTCACCGGTCGTCCGGTACCCACTGGACGTCCGTCAGCCCCTGTGCACTAAGTGGCTCAATGGTCTATTTTGCACTCACACTATATATAGCATTCTCCCTCCCACGGGATAAGGTTGACCATTCACTTTGAGCTTGCTAAGAACACATTTCACTCTCTCTCTCACTCCTCCACACCAAATCTTAGATCCCCAAGGGATTTGAGAGCATTTGAGAGAAGTTGTCCGATCAAGTGATAGATCCACTCCTTCCCCTCCTTTTCACCAAAGGAGTTCGTGATTTGAGCAAGTCTTGAGCTTTTTCCCTTCGTTCTTGTTACTCTTGGAGGTTGGAGACTCCTAGGCGGTAGGAGTCTTTCGGAGAGGAATCGACCATTGTGATTACCCCCAAAAAAGTTTGTGAGGGTTTGGAGACCACCTCAAGGTCTACCACTAGTGGTTGAGAAACGCCTCTGTGGTGTTGTCTCAAAGCGAGAATAGGGTAAGCCTCCGTGGCGTTGGTGTGCCTTCGCGGTAACATCCACCTCTCTAACAGTGACGTAGCTTCCCTCCAAGGAAGTGAACATCGGCATACATCCTTGTCTCCTAGAGTCGTGGTTATTCCTAATCCTAACTCCTTACTTCTGGTTACTTGTCTCTTAGCACTTACTTATATCATACTGTGATTACTTACTTACATACTTGTGTTACTTGTTTATCTTGCTTAGCTCTTAGCATCATACTTGCAATTGTTAGGCTCACTTTCATATTCTGCATTATTGCCTAAAATTGCTAAGTAACAATTAAAATTTGTAACTGTACCTATTCACACACCCCTCCCCCTCTAGGTCCATCTCGATCCTTTCACCAGTGACAGAAAGGGAACCGACACGTATGTATCATTGCTACTAAGGATAAAAAGATGAGATATATATCTACTGCCATATAGATAAACGGATCTTGTCTATATCATGTCATCGTTCTTATTGCATTACTCCATTTTTCCATGAACTTAATACACTAGATGCATGCTGGATAGCGGTCGATGTGTGGAGTAATAGTAGTAGATGCAGGCAGGAGTCGGTCTACTAATTTTGGACATGATGCCTATGTAATGATCATTGCCTAGATATCATCATAATAATTTGAAGTTCTATCAATTGCCCAACAGTAATTTGTTTACCCACCGTTTGCTATTTTTTTCGAGAGAAGCCACTAGTGAAACCTACGGCCCCCGGGTCTTCTTTCTCATATATTTGCCTTGCGATCTACTTTTCCTTTGCATTTTTATTCAGATCTATTAAACCAAAAAATACAAAAATACCTTGTTGTGTTTTATCTTTATTTATTTTATTTGGCGTTCGATCTATCAATCTACTATAATTTACCTCACGTCTGCTTGCCTATCTTGAGGCGTCGTACCCCGGAAGGGATTGACAACCCCTTTAACACGTCGGTTGCGAGGTGTTGTTGTTTGTTTGCAGGTGTTGTTTACATTGTGTTGCTTGGTTCTCCTACTAGTCCGATACCTTGGTTTCATAACTGAGGCAAATACCAATTGTCGTTGTGCTACATCATCCCTCCCTCTCCAGGGAATTACCGATGTAGTTACATCAACCATCAACCGCATAACAACATGCATTATTCTGTTTGTCATCGGTTTGTTACCTGCCCGAGATTCGATCGTCGGTATCCTCATACCTAGTTCAGTCTCATTACTGGCAAGTCTCTTTACTCGTTCTGTAATGCATCATCCCGCAACCAACTCATTAGTCACATTGCTTGCAAGGATTATAGTGATGTGCATTACCGAGAGGGCCCAGAGATACCTCTCCGATACACGGAGTGACAAATCCTAATCTTGATCTATGCCAACTCAACAAACACCTTTGGAGACACCTGTAGAGCATCTTTATAATCACCCAGTTACGTTGTGACGTTTGATAGCACACAAGGTGTTCCTCCGGTATTCGGGAGTTGCATAATCTCATAGTCAGAGGAATATGTATAAGTCATGAAGAAAGTAATAGCAATAAAACTAAACGATCATTATGCTAAGCTAACGGATGGCTCTTGTCCATCACATCATTGTCTAATGATGTGATCCCGTTCATCAAATGACAACACATGTCTATGGTCAGGAAACTTAACCATCTTTGATTGACGAGCTAGTCAAGTAGAGGCATACTAGGGACACTCTATTTGTCTATGTATTCACACATGTACTAAGTTTTTCAGTTAATACAATTCTAGCATGAATAATAAACATTTATCATGATATAAGGAAATATAAATAACAACTTTATTATTGCCTCTAGGGCATATTTCCTTCAGCATTAGAGTAGTGTTACTGTTTCATCGGTTTGATCCTATACTGCTGCATAGCCTGTCCTTGTTACTTCTGTTGTTACCTTTAACTGCAATCCTACATGCTTAGTATAGGTTACTAGTTTATCATCAGTGGCCTTACACTCTTGTCCATCTGCCATGCTATACTACTGGGCCGTGATCACTTCAGGAGGTGATCATGGGTACATATACTACATACTTTTACATTACCTATGATACTGTTCGGAGATGGGGGATGAAGGGGCAGGTGGTTCCAGCCAGTTAGTGGTGGGCCTGGGTTCTCCACAGCCCCCTGATGGTTACTTTGTGGCGGAGCGACAGGGCAGGTTGCGACCACCTAGGAGACAGGTGGGCCTGGTCCCTGGTCGGCATCCGCGGATACTTCAAATAACACGCTTAACGAGATCTGGATATTTGATCTGAGTTTGGTCACTAGCCTATACGCACTAACCAACTACGCCAGAACAGTTATGGGCACTCGACGTCGTGGTATCAGCCGAAGCCTTCTTGACGTCAGCGACTGAGCGGCGCGCGCCGGGTTGGACTGGAACACCTGCTCTTGTATAAGGGAGGCTAGGTCTGCTCACCGGCCACGTTCGCAACATGCAGGTGTGCAACGGGCGATGGGCCCAGACCCCTGCGCGCTTAGGATTTAGACTGGCGTGCTGACCTCTCTATTATGCCTAGGTAGGGTTGCGACATGTTGATCTTCTGAGGCCGAGCATGACACAGGAAAGTGTGTCCGGCCAAAGGGATCGAGCGTGTTGGGTAATGTGGTGCACCCCTGCAGGTAAGTTTATCTATTCGAATAGTCGTGTCCCTCGGTAAAAGGATGACTCGGAGTTGTATTCTGACCTTATAACAACTAGAACTAGATACTTAATAAAACACACCTATTACAAGTTCCAGAGACAACCCGGTGATCGCTTTCTCACAGGGCGATGAGGGGAGGATTGTCGGGTAGGTTTATGCTATGCGATGCTACTTGATGCTGCACTTGCTACTCACTTCTACACGCTTCAAGATGGAGGCTGCCAGAAGTGTAGTCTTCGATAGGACTGGCTACCCCCCTCTTATTCTGGCATTCTGCAGTTCAGTCCACGGATACTACCCATTTCATTTATACCGATGCATATGTAGTGTAGATCCTTCCTTGCGAGTACTTTGGATGAGTACTCACGGTTGCTTTGCTCCCTCTTTTCCCCCTTTTCCATTCTTCACGGACGTCGCAACCAGATGTTGGAGCCCAGGAGCCAAACGCTACCGTTGACGACGACCCCTACTGCACCGAGGGTGCCTACTACTACGTGCAGGCCGTCGACGACCAGGAGTAGTTTATGAGGATCCCAGGCAGGAGGCATGGCATGTGCCTCTTTCGGTCTGTATCCTAGTTTGGGCTAGCCATCTTATGGCACCTTGTTTAACTTGTGTCTGTACTCAGATATTTTTGCTTCCGCTGACTCAATTGTTTTCAAGCTTTTGTATTCAAGCCTCGAGGCCCCTGGCTTGTAATATAAAGCTTATATTATTTTATTTGTGTCCAGAGTTGTGTTGTGATATCTTCCCGTGAGTCCTTGATCTTGATCTTACACATTTGCATGTATGATTAGTGTACAGTCAAATCGGGGGCGTCACCCTTAGGTACCTAAAGAGGACTAAGGAAATGTTTCTCGGTTATGGAGGTGATAAAGAGTTCGTCGTAAAGGGTTACGTCGATGCAAGCTTTGACACTGATCCGGACGTCTTTGAGTCTCAAACTTGATACGTATTGAACGTGGGAGCAGTTCGCTAGAGTAGCTCCATGCAGAGCATTGTGGACATAGAAATTAGCAAAGTATGCACGAATCTGAATATTGCAGACCGGTTGACTAAAGCCTCTCTCTCACAAGCAAAACATGATCACACCTTAAGACTCATTGGGTGTTAATCACATGGCGATGTGAACTAGATTATTGACTCTAGTACAAGTGGGAGACTGTTGGAAATATGCCCTAGAGACAATAATAAAGTGATTATTATTATATTTCCTTAATCATGATAAAGATTTATTATTCATGCTAGAATTGTATTGACCGGAACCTTAAATACATGTGTGCATACATAAACAAATACCGTGTCCCTAGTAAGCCTCTACTAGACTAGCTCGTTGATTAAGAGATGGTTAAGGTTTCCTAGCCATAGACATGTGTTGTCACTTGATAACATGATCAGATCATTAGGAGAATGATGTGATGGACAAGACCCATCCATTAGCATAGCATATGATCATTCAGTTTATTGCTACCACTTTCTTAATGTCAAACACATATTCCTTCGACGATGAGATCATGCAACTCCCGGATACCGGAGGAATACCTTGTGTGCTATCAAATGTCACAACGTAACGGGGTGAGCATAAAGATGCTACACAGGTATCTCCGAAGGTGTCAGTTGAGTTGGCACGGATCGAGATTGGGATTTGTCACTCCGTATATCAGAGAGGTATCTCTGGGCCCTCTCGGTAATACAGCATCACAAGAAGCTTGCAAGCAAAGTAACTAAGGGGTTAGTTACGAGATGATGATGTATTATGGAACGAGTAAAGAGACTTGCCAGTAACGAGATTGAACTAGGTATGGAGATACCGACAATCGAATCTCGTGCAAGTAACATACCGACAGACAAAGGGAATTACATATGTTGGATCTTCGTAGAATACGTAGGAACCAATATGGGCATCCAGGTACCGCTATTGGTTATTGACTAGAGAGGCGTCTCGGTCATGTCTACATCATTCTCGAACCCGTAGGGTCCACATGTTTAACGTTCATTGACGATATAGTATTATATGAGTTATGTGAGTTGGTGACTGAGGGAGTCCTGGATTAGGGGGTATCCGGACAGCCGGATTATATCCTTTGGCCGGACTGTTGGACTATGAAGATACAAGATTAAAGACTTCGTCTCGTGTCCGGATGGGACACTACTTGGCGTGGAAGGCAAGCTAGACAGTACGGATATGGATATCTCCTCCTTTGTAACCGACCTTGTGTAACCCTAACCCTCTCCGGTGTCTATATAAACCGGAGGGTTTTAGTCCGTAGGACATAACAATAACATACAATCATACCATATGCTAGCTTCTAGGGTTTAGCCTCTTCGATCTCGTGGTAGATCAACTCTTGTAATACCCCTATCATCAATAATAAATCAAGCAGGACGTAGGGTTTTACCTCCATCAAGAGGGCCCGAACCTGGGTAAAACATCGTGTCCCCTGCATCCTGTTACCATCCGCCTTAGACGCACAGTTCGGGACCCCCTACCCGAGATCCGCTGGTTTTGACACCGACATTGGTGCTTTCATTGAGAGTTCCTCTATGTCGTCGCCGTTAGGCTTGATGGATCCTACAATCATCGATAGCGATGCAGTCCAGGGCGAGACTTTTCTCCCCGGACAGATCTTTGTGTTCGGCGGCTTCGCACTGTGGGCCAACTCGCTTGGCCATCTGGAGCAGATCGAAAGTTACGCCCCTGGCCACCAGGTCAGATTTGGAAGCTTAAACTGCACGGCCGATATCCACGGAGACTTGATCTTCGACGGATTCGAGCCTCTGCCTTGTGCGCCACGCGGTCACGATGAGTACGATTTAGCTCTACCATCAGACAGTGTTCAAGAGATCGTACCGGCAGCCGCTCCGACCCTTAATTCGGAGCCAGATGCGCCTCCCATGGACGGGTGGATAGACCCCGCCACAGAGGCCGCATCCCCAACAGCGATCGAGCCGAATATCGATCTTACCCTTCACGAGAGTCGTGTTGTTAAACTGCCGGATACTTCTCCGGCCACGGACTCTGAACCGCCTGCGCCCATTCCTATCGAATCCGGTTGGGCGCCGATCATGGAGTTTACCTCCGTGGATATCTTTCAGCACTCGCCCTTCGGTGACATACTGAACTCATTAAAGTCTCTCTCCTTGTCAGGAGAGTCCTGGCCGAACTATGTCCGGCAGGATTGGAATGTGGATGACGAAGAAATTCGCCACCCACCCACCACCCACTTAGTAGCCACTGTCGATGACTTAACCGACATGCTCGACTCCGACTCCGAAGACATCGACGGTATGGACGACGATGCAGGAGATGAACAGGAACCACTGCCCACAGGGCACTGGACGCCCACTTCATCACATGACGTATACATGGTGGACACACCAAAAGACGACGACGATGAGGAACGGAAGGACGCAATGAAGGGTTGTCCCCTCGAGAAGCAGTCAAAGCGGCGGCGTAAGCGCCTCTCCAAATCATGCCTCAGCAGAAACAATGATCATATAGACTCAGCGTTAGAGCAGGGTGAACCATCGCCGGACCACGGCAACACGGAGAATCAAACCGAACAACCCGACTCTGTCAAAGATAATAGTCCGGACGACATCACACCAGACAGACACCCGGAGCAACATAATGCCCGTCAAAGGCTTGTTGCCACCGCGAGGAGTCTAAAAAAGCAGAAGTAAAGGCTCAAGGCTGCGCAAGACACACTCCGAATCAGATGGAGTAAAGTACTCAACTCAGCGGCGAACTACGGCGGTAATCGCCACACCAAGAGCTACCCGAAGCGGAAGTTGCTACCCGAATTCAATGAGGAGGCCTTAGATCCCCTGCAACCAAAAATTAAAACGGCCATCTGGCCGGATAGACGACCTCACGGCCAACATAGAGCGGCAAACAACGCCGCACATAAGCCAATACGCGATCCACGCGAGGGCTCGCATCAAAAGGACGGTGCAACCAGATCCATCTATGGACCACGCAAGCGCGCTCCAGCATACGATGCAACACAACAAACATCATAACAACGCGGTACACCCAGATACAGGGGTGCTGCACACCCCCTATGTTTCACCGATGAGGTGGTGGACCATGAATCTCCAGAGGGATTCAAACCCGTAAACATAGAGGCATACGATGGAACAACAGACCCTGGGGTCTGGATTGAGGACTACATCCTCCATATCCATATGGCTCGAGGAGATGATCTCCACGCCATTAAGTATTTACCCCTCAAACTCAAAGGGCCAGCTCGGCACTGGCTTAAAAGCCTCCCCGAAAGCTCCATTGGAAGCTGGGAAGAGCTCGAAGACGCTTTTCGGGCAAATTTTCAAGGGACTTATGTCCGACCTCCGGACGCGGACGACTTGAGTCATATAACTCAACATCCCGGAGAGTCAGCCCAAAAGCTTTGGAACAGGTTTCTTACTAAAAAGAACCAAATAGTCGACTGTCTGGACGCCGAAGCCTTGGCAGCTTTTAAGCATAGCATCCGCGATGAATGGCTTGCCAGACACCTCGGCCAAGAAAAGCCGAGAACAACGGCAGCATTAACAAGCCTCATGACCCGCTTTTGCGCGGGTGAGGATAGCTGGCTAGCCAGATGCAGCACCAGCGACCCCAGTACATCCGAAGTTAGAGATGGAAACGGGAAATCACGGCGCAGCAAAAATAATAAGCGTCGGAATAAAGAAGACAGCCCGAAGAGCACGGTGGTAAACGCCGGATTCAGAAGTTCTCGGCCAGGTCAGCAAAAGCCGCCCTCTAAAGGCGCCAGAGATGAATTGTCCAGTCTAAACAAAATTCTGGACCAAATATGTCAGATCCATAGCACCCCCGATAAACCTGCAAACCATACCCACAGAGAATGTTGGGTCTTCAAGCAGTCCGGCAAGCTCAACGTCGTACACAAGGGGGAGGATACACCAAGCGAAGACAAGGATGAGCCTCTCAAGCAAGACACTGGGGAACAAAAGAAACTTTCACCAGAAGTCAAAACAGTGAATGTGTTACACGTGATCAAGGGAAGAAATAAAGCGGCACTCCTAGAGAAACATGCCCAAGGGCCTATCACCGTGGAGTCCTGCCACTGGTCGTCTCAACCGATCACTTTCGACCATCGGGATTACTCAGCAAGTATCCGGCGTGCAGGATGGGCTTCCTTGGTATTAGACCCAATAATTGACGGATACCATTTCACACGAGCCCTGATGGACGGTGGCAGCAGTCTAAACCTGATATATCAGGACACAATCCGCAAAATGGGGATAGACCCAATGAAAATTTGCCACGGCAATACTACCTTTAAAGGAGTAACGCCGGGCCTAGGGGCTCATTGCACTGGCTCCCTGCTACTAGAGGTTATATTCGGCTTCCCCGATAACTTCCGTAGCAAAAATTTAACATTCCACATTGCTCCGTTCCAAAGTGGCTATCAAGCACTACTTGGACGCGAAGCTTTCGCTCGCTTTAATGCAATTCTGCATGACGCTTCCCTCACGCTTAAGATGCCCGGTCCACGTGGCATCATTACAGTGAACGAAAATATTGAGCGATCCTTGCGCGCCGAAGAGAGTGCGACGGCCTTGGCAGCCGCACACTAAAAACGGCCTCGCCAACTAAAGCATTTGATAGGTCGTCAAGACCACGGACACGGTTAGATGATTCCGGCGCAGCTATATATAATTCATACAGATTTGATGGCCACACCCCTATTACAAATACAAGGGGCTCAACGCGCGCAGACAAGTGGCAATTTTTACTCATCTTGAATTGTACATGGTTTCTTTAAACCTACCTTTTTGCACGACAACTTTTCACCTAAGTTTCTCTCTTTTTTACAGATGACCATCATGCTACACCCGTCCAGGATACGTCACAATGGAGACACAGGCGCAGACGTGCAGCAGGGACCCGTTCCAAGGATTCTTTTTAGATTAAGACCCTGCGTAAACCTTTTTTACTGTCTCTTGTTGATACACATCCCTCGGATTCTCAGTACAATTGAGAAGGATGCTGACGTCTTGGCATGTGGCCACGTCAGAATAATGCACGTACCTGGACACCAGGGGCTTCTTACAAAGGGCACTGTTTAGGCCCGGTTTACACCATAAAGAACGAATACCTTAGGGAGTGTTCGGCGTCGCGAGTTTGGCCTTATATGCATCAGCTCCGAATCATGTCTTTGGTCAAATGTTGGGTTTTCCCGGCTCCTGTGTTTTGCTGCCTTACGTTCCGCTCTATCGGCTAAGGTGGCACCAGGAGAACTACTGCGATTGTGCCCCGGTTCATCCGGACGAGCACCTCAGTAGAGAAAGCCGAAAACTGACTGTCATGATATAGCGCGAGACTGGTCAACCACTCGATGACCCATCGGAATGTTAGAATTCCTCCGCCTTAACAAAGGGCCGTTTCCCGGCCAGGCATGTACGCACCCCGAATTCGGATGAGTGCGGAGCCACCAGGGGCTATATAGTAGTCCCACTGTCAAAATCCTATGGCTAAGTGAAAGTGTTAAAGCATTATAGTCCGGTTGCCTAGTTCGCTGCGCCATCACCTCCTTATTAGGACCAAGATGTTGGATTAAGTGTGAATACGCGTCTTCTACGAACACCCCCGCATTATATGCGTCAGGGGCTGAAGCCGATGACTGCAATCTTTCAGGTTATACACATGTATAC